>NC_059425.1:192754500-192987000 GCF_021028975.2 Sphaerodactylus townsendi
GGAAAGGGCCTCAGAGAGTGGTGGAGTCTCCTTCTTTGGAGGTTTTTAAATAGAGGTTGGATGGCCATCTGTCAGCAGTGCTTTGATTGTCTGTTTCTGCATGGCAGGGGGATTGGGCTTGATGGCCCTGGTAGTTTCTTCCAACTCTTTGATTCTATGATTCTATTCCTATGATAATCCAGTCACAGGATTGACAAACATTGTCCCACATATTATTAAATACTCAACTTGTCTTGTTTCGGAACCCTGTTGATTTGGTTGCTGTTACATGGTGGTCCCAACACTTTCAAATTTGCAATTATCTTAATAGTGGAAGTACGTCGGTGTCTTCATAGAAGACACTGGAATGTTTGATTTATCATAAAGAAGGTCTAAATGTTTGCAATCAGCAATTTATTTAACTCTCAATCCTTTTCAATAACAAAATCGGGATTTATCGATCTTGGGGCAAAACACTTGATGGTAGTTAAAAGAATGGGAAGTGGGGTGGTGGTGGGTCTCCTTCTGCTCCAGCATCAGCAATGAAAGAAAATGATCATGAAGTGACATATCCACGGTATATAACATGCACAAATTACATAAAAGAGATATGAGAGATAAACATACTGGCATGGACTTTGCCATCCTCCAAGGAACCTTCCTCCAGCCTAAGCAGGTTTCCCCCAATCTTTTCTTCCTATGGGAAAGCCGTTTAAGTAGGGAGAGGACTCTTTGGGCTAGAGGACAGTTTCAGAGTCTGCACAGTAGAGGGGGAGGTGACAGATCCTCAATGATGGATCTTGCGAATAGCGTGGAAAAGCCAGAGCTGACTTTTCCCCGTGCAAACCAACAGTGGCATCAGTGAGGGTGCACACCCCCCCCAATATGAACCAAAAGCAGAAATATGCAGACAGTGAGATAAAAACACAGGTCCATTAGAGTCGGCCTTGGCCAACACCTGTTGGAGGAAATGAGCAGCAACACACGACATAATATCCAGCTAAAATCCCTTCCCCCCAAGGCTGCAAGTGGCCCCAGCACCCCAATAGGACCCTCCCTTTTTGCTGGAGACATAAAGGGAAATATGCAGGTTTTAGGCACACGTTGCTGCCACGGAAACCTTTTATCATATCCCCAGACTTGACCAATACATGGATCCATACTTTGAAAGCAGAATTCTTATTTACTGATTGCAAGCATCGAAAAGCTGTTGACTTATATTGCCAGAACTGAGTATATGAACAGGCAAAGCACTGTATCTCCCAGCTTAGAGACATCAGGTCCACAACCCCCCCCCCCCTTACCTTCCCTCTGCCTGGAAAGTACACACACACACACACACACACACACACACACACACACACACACACACACACACACACTCACTCACTCACTCACTCACTCACTCACCTCAGATGGAGAGAACCTGGGAAGAAGACACCCAGTCCCAACCCCCATTCTTCAGCTGCAGGAGCCAGATCAGGGGCTGGCTGGTACCAGCAGAAATGAAATGCAAACATTCCTCAAGGCTGCCGTTAAGCACTCAGCAGAAAGAAATATGGCAGGACCCTGGCTAAGGCCCTTAGAGGGTCGTGACCCCTGTAGAATAATTTTGGGTAAGAATAACAGGAGAAATGTCTCCAGTGCTAGATGCCCTAAAGTATGGTACTTTTGGTATTATTTTTTGAATTTGAACGCGTATTTTGCACCACATAGACATCACAGCTTGAGTGAGGGCAGCGTGGCACAGCCCAGCTTCACCAGATCCCAGAGGCTAATCAGGGTCACCCCAGTCAGCTGGATGGGGAAGTGCCAGCAGAGACTGGGCTTGCTGCACAGAGGCAAGCAAAGGCAAACCCCTCCCACTGTACACTTTGCCTTGAAGTCCCCTTGCTGGGTTTGCCATCAGATACATGATGTCCTTATACCTGCAAAAATAATTACAGCAAAGTTGGAAAAGCCCCCCAAACCTGGCTGTTAAAGCAGGGCTTTGTACAGCACGACAAACAGGAAAATGATCAAACTTAAATGAACTTGTGCAGATCAGGGATGAGTGTTTCCAGTAGCTTGGGTCCCTTTGTTTTGCTTTTGGCAAGAGATTATATTATCTATAAATATCTAGTAGTAGTAAAAGTTTATTGTCTTGGCCATAGGCCTTCACAACCTCTTCATACACAGTATCATAAAATGAAAACATACACAAAAGCACCCCCAAGGACTTAGATAAAATGGACTAAATTAACTCTATATAAATCTCCCTATTGAATAATACAACACAACATCATGACACCACCCTTGGCATCTTCTTGCAGCATGAGCAAAAAGTGCTACTCGATTGGTCATATATGGATCACCATCAGATAATAGACAGATCAGTCTCCCAGTGTTATTGGTGTCCCCCGCAATAGGAATAATTCCTTTAATATGTTTGGATCTTATGTTATCATAGAGGGGACACTCCAGAACATAGTACAGAATGTCCTCATCTGCATCACTACCACAGATACATCTGTAGTTAGGTACTGGTACATTACTACATCATGCACTATACACTGTCGTTGGTATGGCTTGGAATCTCAAGTTGGTAAATGCCATTCTAAAGATATAAGCTGGCTAATTCTTTAAGTATGGCGATCTAATATGATCCTAATTTTAAAAATTTAAAGAAGGGGGCAACTTTGGATTGATTGGTTTGATCTCTATCTATTAATGCAACCATATGGTAGATCCAATCCCTCAGATCTGTTCCCTGACTGCCACTATTGAGAACATCATCTGGTATAGAGTAGCATCTTTTGAGCAACGCACCTGTGTTTATTTCTGGGAAATCCGGCTCCAGGTCATCAGAATCCGTATCTGACCAATGCAAATGAAAAAAAGAAACATGTTCAGCTTTCAGCCCAGGAGTTCAGCCCTTCTTTGTCAGTGCAAAGAAAGACACGAGTGTTTTCCTAGGAGAATTTTGGTGCATCCTTACCATCCTCCCCGAATGAATGCCTAACCTAAAGAGAGAGAGAGAAATCCATCATCAGCTCATTGTGCCTGTAAAAAACAGAAAGGAAAAATAAAGCAGCCAAGATGAATGAAACTTGCCGGAAATGGGACGCAAAACACAAAAGCCAGAGCGAGGCCGAAGAACGTGAAGACGGCACTTGAAGGCATGGCTGATATGGCCGGCATTAGCCTTTGAGTCTTTCACAGCCAACATATAATTTCTCCCAGGAGAAGCAGCTGGACCTTTTCCACACACACACTTTGGACCTGTGGGTGTTACTAAAATTACGAACAGTACATTGGCAGGCAAAAGCATGGACTTAAATCCAACTACGCAACCATCTAAGACTGCTATTCAGGAGCATATCTGCCATGGGGAAATAGGGAGTCAAATGTCCCCAAGCGCATTGCATTTGATCACATGGGGGGGGGGGCACAAAAATTCAGGTTCGTTTGTGTTTTTTGTATTTTTAGTGTTTTTTCAGTTTTTGGCCTGCAGGGGGAGCAGTTTTTAGGCTAGCAGCACCGATATTTCAGGGATTTTTCAGGATACTCTCCTGATGAAACCACCCAGGTTTGGTGAGGTTTGGTCCAAAGTTATGGACTCTCAAAGGTGGTGCCCCCATCCCCCATTGTTTCCAGTGGGAGCAAATAGGATATGGGGGCTACACCTTTGAGGGTCTCCTAATGTTACCCTGAAATTTTGGTGCTGCTAGCTTAACAATTGCACCCCTGACAGCAGGCACCCCCAAATTTCCCCCAGATTCTCCTTTTAAATCCACCCCCTTCGGCATGAATTTAAAGGGAGAATCTGAGGTCCCTAATTTAAACACTGAAAGTGATGCTATCCTGGACATATTGTTGATACGATCATGTTTTGAGCACACAAGTGTACTATCAAGGAAAACAAGGAATATATGACCTGTTGTTTACCTTGACTCTGCCCTTCGACAGGCTCTGCTAAGCCATTTCTGGATCCACTGATACTTTAACTAACTGCAGACAGATCCTTTGCTCTATCAGAAACAGGGGATCCCACCCTGCAGCTGGCCCAGGTAGTGGTCAATTCTGTCACCAGACCAATCACCTCCAGACAATTATGTGGTGGCAAAAAGGTAATCAATCAAGTATTTGCATTTGAGGGTCCATAACTTTGGTCCCCCTGAACCTAACTTCACCAAACTTGGGTGGTGTCATCAGAACAGTCTCTGGGTGATACCTGGACATTTTGGAGGCACTAGCTTTACAAATGCACCCCTGACAGGCACCCCAAGAAATTTGCCCAAGATACTCTGTTCTACAGTGGCATGGCTCCATTGTAGCCAATGGGAAATTTCTGAGTGTCTAAGCAGGCTGCACATTTTTGAAGATAGAGGCACCAGACTTTTAAGGTGGATCCAGCAGGCCCTCCTGGTAATAGCATCCAGGTTTGGTCAACTTCAATTTTATGGGTCCCCAAAAGGCTTATTTTGTTTCCCTGCTCCTGCACATAAAGCCTGCTGACTCAGTTCTCTCAGAACTATCCCAACTCACGCCCCCCCACCCCCAGAAGCAAAGCTCACCAAGCTTGGATTACCAGCTAGTGACACCAAAATTTCAGGGTATCAGCCGGTGACTATTCTTATGATACCACCCATGTTTAGTGAAGTTAGGTTCAGGGGGGCCAAAGGTATGGACCCTCAAATGGGTAGTCCCCATCTCCTGTTAGCTCCCATTAGAAACAATGGGTCACCCCCTTTGTGGGTCCATAACTTTGGTCCCCCTGAACCAAACTTCAAACTTGGTTGGTATCATCAGAAAAGTCTCTGAATGATACCCTGAAATTTTGGTGCTGCTAGCCTTAAAATGCGCCCCCTGCAGGTCAAAATGTAAAAAACACCAAAAATAATCACCACCACCACCACCCCAAGCCAGAATTCCTTGCATTCAGATTTGTTCATATTTGGGCAGGACACATTCGGACAATTTTTGTACGAACATGCCCGAAATCACCCAGATTTGGTCCGAATCTGGTATTTGTTACATCCGAGTCTCTAGCCTTACCGGGGATGTCTAATTTGGCCAAGAGAAGGTTGAGAGGTGACATGATAGCCATGTTTCAATATTTGGATGCCATGTCAAAGAGGGAGCAAGCTTGTTTTCTGCTGCCTTGGAGACTAGGATAAGGAGTAATGGATTCAAGATATAGGAAAAGAGATTCCACCTAAATGTTAGGAAGAACTTCCTAATAGTAAGGGCTGTTAGACAGCGAAATGCACTGCCTTGGGGGGTAGTAGATTCTCCTTTTTTTGGAGGTTTTTAAATAGAGGCTGGATGACCATCTGTCTGGAGTGCTTTGTGTAATTGTGTATACCTGAACTTGGTTCCCATCCGATGTCACACCAACATTTACTGTTGGCCGGATGCCTGGAGTTCGGTCTGAGGCATATTACTCCTGTCTGTGTGCTATCTGCTAGTGAAATTCTTTTAGTGTATATACTTTTTCTTTTATTATATCTGGAAACGGGTGGGATGCTGGTCTGGTTTTATACTACTGATTGAACTCTGAAGTCTCAGAGTTCTCCTGTCTTGGTTTTGGATCTGTCTTAGCCAGTGAATAAAGAACTGTTTGTAGTTACTTTGCCTAGACTCAGTCCGTTACAGTCTTCTTGCAGGGAGTTGGACTTGATGGCCCTTGTGGTCATTCCAACTCCTACAGTTCTATTGTTGATCCTTCCTCCTGAAAGCATCTAACATCCATGAGATGTGGACACTTCAATTGGATCCCTGTGTGCTGAAGATCTGTTTGTATGGCCTCCCCCCACAGAAATCAGTCCTTTGCAAGTATGTTTCCACAGGTAACATGTGTATGTCACTCCTCCCCTCCCCTTCCCTGAGTACATCCATGATAGAAGGAGGATCTAAGAGAGAAATCTTGCCTGGCCAGGCACATATATGAATTGGCCATGTTGGGACTCCAGAACCAACAATCAAATCCAGAGTTGCCACTGGAGGGGTTGGGGGGTTGGCAGCTCCAAGTCAGGAAACTCCTGGGGATTTGAGGATAGAGATTGAGGTGGACAGGATCCTCAGTGGGTCCTCAGAGGGTGCTCAGTGGGTCTTCAGAGAATCCTCAGTGGGTCCTCAGAGGATCCTCAGGATCCTCAGGCCATAGAATCCACTCTCCCAAGCATCCATTTCATCCAGGGTAACTTATCTCTGTCGTCTGGAGATGAGCTGTAATTCCAGGGGATTCCCCTAGTCCCACCTGGAGGCGTGGCATCCCTCAGATCAGAGTGATAGTTTCAAACACGGACTGATGGCATTTTAACCCTGGCTGTTAGTTAAAGAAATTTGTTCCTAAAACAGCTGACGTGGATTAGAAAAGTACACAAACGTTAATGAAAATACAGATTAGAAGGTTCTCAGCGATGCCTCAGTGACGTATTACCCTTTCTTAGTTCTCTGACCTAGTTGAAGCCAGCCTTTAGCTAGAGGTACATCCAGGAACATTTGAAGGTTTCCTGACTGCTATCTCTTCTCCCACTGATGGTGGACAGAAGGAGCTATGTTGAGGCACAGTAGATCAGTGGTGTACCACTAATGGGGACATGGGTTATCCCATGTCCCTGGGCACATGCTGCTGAGCCCTGCCCCCCACCCCCGGCCTCCCTTCAGGCCTGCTTTTGCCCTCCCCAGGCCCTGGGGATGATAGGAGCTGGCCTGCAGGGAGGTCGAGGGCGGGTCTCGGCAGCATGTGGCCCAGGAGCCAGCCTGCCACCATGGCGCCAGTCTGAGCCACGCCCCCCAAGCACTTCTCCTGATCTTTGCTCTCCCCCGGCCTCCCTGCTGGCTCCCTGGCTCCTGTAAGTGGGTTGGGAGGCGCGGGGAGCCAGGTGGGGGGTTGTGGGGTGGCGGCCATGCCCCCGGGTACAGTTTAGCCCCAGTACAGCACTGCAGTAAATATAATTGCATGAGATCCCCAAAGACCATAAACTCAGAATGTTACATCCACTAGGAAATGCTAGATTAGCCCTTTCCAAGATGTGTAGCTGAGTCAAAGTAGGACTGGAATTTGATCAGTTCCAACAAATTGAGATAATTAAGGGCACAAAGAGCACAATTAAGCATTGGAAGGAAACGGTATGTCCTAAGCCATCTCACAGATTAGATCTGGACTCCCAACCCATTCTAGCTGTTCCACGGGGTGTGCTTAACCTTGGGCATGTGGGCAGAGAGAGAGAGAACTCCATTGATAATGCCTTTGCCCTTAGCAATGGAAAGAGGAACTACTAGGGAGAGGACCAGTGGTGGGATTCAGCAGGTTTGCACCACTTTGGCAGAACCGATTGTTAAAGTGGTGCTTGTAAACAACCGGTTGCTAAATTATTTGAATTACACCACCGGAACCGGTTGTTAAATTATTTGAATCCCACCACTGGAGAGGACTCCTTTAAAGTGGGCTTTTAAAAACAGTCTAAGAACTGAACCAGAACTCAATGTTCTCTACTGAAATCCGCTGGGGCCTTGTTCTGGTTTATGCACATTCAATTTATTTCCTCATAAATTTCTAATTTAGTCCCTCATACCACCCTTTCAATGCAGCACTGTCTGCTCCTGTCAGATGGGATTGGTCGTTCAAAGTTAATTATATAAAGAGATGCACTGGCTTGGACCCAAAGGACATTTTCATCGGGATGCAGGCACTTTTGCCTGTCACGGAGGGACATTTTTGGCCAATTTCTCTTCTTACTACCTACACTCCACTTTGATCTCCCCAAAACACCATTCCTGGGGGAGTTGGGATCATTTCCCCTCAAATAATGAGAGCAGGAGAAGACTGGTGGCCAACAGTGACTGATTCACTGTGGAACGTCTTATCCATTGGGCACTTTAGGCACAGTCCCTAGGGCCTTCGAAAATTTTATGGCCTACAAAATCAGGATGAACAAAAATAAATTACAGAATTAGGAAGAAAAACAAACATTCAAAATAAATATATTTTCTCATCTACAATGCATTATTATTACTACTACTACTATTTTTTGCTTTGCACCCTTCGCCACTTTTCCACATCTCGTATTAATGTACGAGGAGGAAAGGACATGCAAGGGTCAAGGAATCGGGGGGAAAATTCAACTTCCTATTTTCAACGGATATGAATGTTCTGAAGTCCACAGAGGTCAATAGGGCAGTTTTTGGAATGATGTCTGTCTCCTGCTAATGGTGTGTTGAGGCGAGGCGGGGAGTTGAATACAAGCGTGCCTCGGCCCCTTCCAGAACCTTAATGTGACCCTGTGAGTGACAACTGTTTCAATGATGAAGATGGGTTCACCCAGCAGATGAAGAATGAGGGGAAAGCTCTGCTTGTCTGTTACGGTAATAGCTGCCCTTAGTTCCAAATAACTTACTGGACCAGGTGATTCTAACTAGTGATTGGTGTGTGTGTCTGCACAGAAAAGAATCCTGACCCCATTTCAGAAATGAGTTTTTAAAAATCCAAGGCCAAAGCTTAGTTTGGTCCAGATTGCCCCTCCTGCGTCTCCTTCTCCCAAAATATGTCTTTAAGCATCAATACCTAATAAGGACCCAAAAGCCCTGGCATCAGTAGTGATCCATTTTTGATTGGGAGCTTCCTGATAATAGGAACATAAAGTATCCCCCATCCTTTACCTTCTGCTAGAAGGCCTGTTCTAAGACAAGGACATGGAGCGTGGAAGATGGAGATGGAAGGAAACCAGCCACAAGGAAAGCTGGGGTTAGGCGTGTGTGGAAACTGAAGGGTTAATCATGCTTACCATGGTCTGCAGGTAAGGTTGCCAGTGGCGGGTTGGGAAAGACTTGAACATTTGGGGAGGGGAGCCTGAGGAGGGTGGGATTTGGGGGGGGGGGGCCTTCAGTGTGGTATAATCCCATAGAGTCGCCTTCCAAAGCAGCAGTTTTCTCCAGGTGAACTGATCTGTCACCTGAAGATCAGCTGCAATCCCAGGAAATCTCCAGGTTGGCGACCCTGTTCATTCCCGATGGAGGGTAGGGTGGATTCCAATCTAGGATCTTCAGAGAAGGTAACGTTATATAATGAACCAGATATATTTAAATGGCTTGATGCTTACAATTTATTCTGCTCACATCATTGAGATATCCTTGGTACAGAACTTGGGTTACACATAATTCACACATAATCTGATTTTTTTTAGTACAGACAACCATATCATAAAGAATAATTGGTAGCAGTACGGATTGAAAGATAGCTTTGACCATCAGAAAAGCAGAACCTAAATCAAAGCATCTGGTATTGTCATAAGCTCTCACAGATAGAATAAACTGGCACTTGTGGCTTTTCTGGGCTGTGTGGCTGTGGTCTGGTAGTTTCAGCTTCTTTCACAAAGGCAGGCCATCCGGCCTCGGCCCAGGGAGCTTTCCAGTGTTGTTTGGTGGCCCTGGCTGGTTGGTTGAGAGCGAGCCAGCTGAAGCTGAATCCAGCGAAGATGGAGGTTCTGTGGGTGGGTCAGGGAGAGAGACTGGTTGACTTTTGCCTGCCTTCGCTGGATGGCATTTGGCCTCATCTGTCAAAAGCTTGGGAGCGACCTTGTTGCTGGCGGCCGAGGTCGCTAAGACTGCCCAGGTAGCTTTTTACCATCTGTGACAGGCATGGCAACCGGCTCCATCTCTCTCCCGCTCCATCCTTGCCACAGTAATCCATGCAAAGGTCAACTCCAGACTGGACTATTGTAACACGCTACACACTGGCCTTCCTTCGTCTGTGACCCAGAAACTTCAGCTCGTCCAACGTGCGGCAGCCGGGCTCCTTACTGGTGCATCAAGTGGAGACCGGATCACACCAGACCTGGACCAACTCTACTGGCTGCCGATCGAGTACTGATCGAGTACCGATCGAGTATCATATTCAAAGTGTTGGTACTAACCTTTAAGGCTGTGAGTCGTCTTGGACCTGCATACCTGCAGGACTGCCTCTCCCCGTATTGCTCCACGAGGTCCCTCCACTCATCCGAGGGAAACATGCTGGAAGCCCCCGGCCCAATCCAGCTGGCTTCTCTTCTACCTACCTGGTGGAATAAGTTCCCAAGTGAGATCAGGGCCCTTTGGGACTTAAACGGAGCTTTTCTGCCAGGCATTTTCACCTGGCCAGCCAGCCTGACCTGTTATCATTGTTGGCCTCCCATGAGTGCGGAAGGGGGGGGGGGGTTCACCTTCCGTGGTTGTTTTTATGAGTGCAGTGGTTTTACTGTTGTCTTATTGTTTGCCGCCCTGAGCCCTGTTGGGGAGGGTGGGATATAAATGAAAAAATAAAATAAAATATAAAATATAATATTTCATCCGCATCTACAACTGGCATCTTCAAGGCATGTCACAGTAAGATAACGCCATAGAGGGAAACCTACCTCTGAAGATGCCATCTATAGTTGCGAATGAACTGGTAGGAGCCAAAGCTACAAGACCACGGCCACACAGACCAGAAAACCCACAACCGCCTAAGCCTTTTGATTTTTTTTCCTTTTTCAAGAAAAGTCACAAGATGGACAAGCACGAATCCATGAGCAAAGTAGTGCTAGAAAGCGACTTTTAAACCATAGAGGAGCCATAGAGACGGGAACTTGCTGATGACGAACTCTGTGAACATATGAAGTCAAGCTATAAAACTCTCCCTGGATCTTCCACAACTGGAAATATAAGAAAAAAAGGAAAGGAAACAGCATGTCATCATTCTTATCCTCCAAAACATGCCTGTTCTATGCCTAAAGAAATAAAATTAAGGATCAACAGTCAGCCAATCTCAAATCCTTGAAGAAGCAGCCTGAAGAGGGAATCCATCTCCCACGTGGGTCACAGATGGAAAGTGGATCTTTCTGCATGTGGATTGCCTTACCATGCTGATCTAGACCCCAGATACATCTTTTGATGAAGTGCTTTGGTTGTGTAACCTCAGTGATTCTGAGGTCCTGGGAAAAAAGATGGAGTCCTAGAATCACTGGGTGAGATTGACAAGAGGGTGATAAGTCCTGCTTTTCACCACTCCACAGCTTATTTCCAGCTACTGCCTGAATGACACCTCCAGAAGTCATGACAGCAACGGACAGGGTTATAGAGTGGTTGGAGAATGGGACCCTTTGGATGGGAACTTGGAGCAGCTACCCCAGTTGCCCCAAAGTTAAAACTGCCTCTGATTCTAGTCTTCCTTGACAACCTTAGCACTGAGTTTTCTAGAGGATAATCAAGACCAGGACACTCTACCTTCAAAGGTTGCAAAGATGATCAGAGTATCGTCTTTAAGGTAATTCTTCCGTAGCAGTTCTCTGCGATGTAAGATGCTGCTCCAGCCATAATAGGAGCCGACGTAGCGATTGTATGAAGGATCCAAAGATCCTATAATGGAGGGTTTATCCCAAAAAAGTTGGCCATTTGCTATACAAAAAGAAGAAGAAGGGAAGAAATTGAAATAGATGAATACATGAATTGAGTGTTCTGGGGGTTGATCGTTGTAACGGACTTGTCCCACCCTGAAGGGTTGGTGAGAAGCAGGCCTGCTTAAAGAGGCCTGGGTGACAGTAAAAGTAAGGCAGCAGGCCCTAATTTAAATAAAAGCAAGGTGATTGGTCGATGGAAGGCACTGTTGCCCCTGGCCAATGTAAGGGTGTGCTAAAACGCTGCTAGATCAACAGAAAGACAGAGAGAGCCTGTCAGACAGTTCTTTGTTGGGAGTTCTGAAGAGAACAGCTGGTGTTCAGAGAGCAGAGTCTGTGGAGGGAAGTCTCCCTGCTCTGTCTCTGGTGTAAAGGAATTCTGGTCCAGCTCAGACAGCTGGCAGGATTCTGGTGACTCTCCTCAAGCGAAGGAAGCTTGTGAGAGGAAGGCAGGCACTGGTTTGTTGGTGCAAGAAGCGCCGGCCAGAGGCTTCGTCAGTAGACACTGACCAGACCCAGGAGTCTGTCCAGCCCCTGTACCATACCAGTCTGGGAAGCCCCCAAACCTCTAGGTCAGTGGTGGCAAACCTTTGGCACTCCAGATGTTATGGACTACAATTCCCATCAGCCCCTGCCAGCATGGCCAATTGGCCATGCTGGAAGGGTGAAACCTGCCATGGGAAGTGGAGTCCATATCTGGTCCACAAGACACCACTACTCCCTAGGCCTGAGAGGGGTTTTGGTGTGTGTGTGAGTGAAGGGGAAGAAGAAGAGTTTGGATTTATATCCCCCCTTTCTCTCCTGTAATGGAGACTCAAGGGGCTTACAATCCCTTGCCCTGGAAGTCTGTGAAAAAGAAAAGTAGCAAGTTTTACCCAGACAGGCTAAGAATTTTTTCTTTGGCCGGAGGTGGGGAGACTTCAACAGCTATCCTAGAATCTTGGAAGCGAGGATCATCTAAGATCAAAGCTGGAATATCATAAAAGTCACTGGACACAATGCAGCAATGCTGGCAAAGATTCCACGAACAGAACCTTCTGTTTCCTTTGATCTTGACTAACAAGGAAAAAACAAAATGTCACTAGGGGATGCCAACTGGCTTGGGTGGGACCTGGAGGTCTCGTAGGATGACAATTGGACCTTTGGACTATAGAGCTCAGGTTCCCCTGGAGGAAACGGCAGCTTTGCAGGGTGGAATCTGTGTCATGACATTCCTTCTGAGCTTCTCTCACGCCCTAAACTTTGCCTTCCCCAGACTCACGCACCCTCACCCCTGCCCAGATCTCTAGGGATTTCCCAGCTTGGAGTTGCCCATCCTGGAGGCACCGCAGCGGAGTTAAAAGGGCAAAACTACCCATGAGGCATCATCACAATCCCACAACAATGGTCATTTTGGCATGATCAAAATATCCTGCGTTGAGCAAGAAATATATCCCTGTGAAGCCAAGAATTCTGCATGGTTCCCGGTCCTAAAGTGAGTTTGCCTCGGGATATTTCCCCCATCCCAGGGTATTCAAAAACTGCCAGATTGGTGATTATTTTAAAAAATCCCAGGGTGAGCCTGCTAGAGCCTGCTACTGTGCGAACACCAATCGGGAGCAGAACCAGTTCATTTTTCCTGCCTAGCTGCCTTATCTCCCTGCCTGACATACATTCAAGCTGCCACTCAAAAACAACAGCCAATCAAACCCGGGACACCAGGCATGCTCAAATACGCTTACAGCTGCCGCTAAAAAAACCCCCAGCCAATCAGAACATGGGACACCGGGCATGCTCAAATGGGCTTGCAATGTAAATACAGAAGTTCCGGGCCCATGCGAAACAAGCTGGAGCATTTCCTCCCGGTCTTCACTGCATTCCTTCACAAAACGGACAGCCATGCAAACAGACAAACCAGGATAAAATAGACCAGAATTGTAAGGAACCAGCTCCAATTCTGCTGTGCAGAAACGGCCCACATGTATTTTCAGTACATGTGTAACCCAGAGTCCAAAGTTGGGTTACACATGCACAATTAGCTTACCGTTCAGTAGCTCTGGATCTGTAGTGAAAACCCTTTGGGCTGACATCCTTTGGGTAATATCCGGATCTTGATCCACTATGGTGAATGTCACTTGCCTGTTCCCTGCTGGCCACTCTAGAGCCCCGTCATTTTCACTGCTGCACAGAGCGAAACGGATTCCCAGGTAGTTTCCACTAGAGTTGACCACACCATGGGGATAGAGTCTCAGCACGAAGCAATATCCTTCTGAGCTGTCAAACAATGGGCTTGAAATATACTGTCCTTGGGAAGTGGTGGTCAAAACAGAAGTAAAGTTTGTGATCTGCCAGGTAGCCCGGTTGGGGGCACTGCGTCTCCGTCAGACTGACATCGTCAATGCTGATCCCACCAGCAGAGTTGGAGGGGTCTTCTCTGATGCCATGGAAGACATAGCGGAACTTGGTCTGGCTGCTGAAGGGAATGGTTGCTAACTTCCAGTGGTGGTGCACGTCAGCTGTGAAAAGTGAGCGAAAAGCTTGTGACTTAAAAAAATACTACGAATAACTTCAGTGGCACGTGACAATCTTTATTTGGCTTCATCAGAGCAGCCCTTTGAGACACCGACAGAGGCCACAGTTACAATCTTTTGCACACTCATCTGGGGGATATTCCAGTGAATTTATTCAGGATTTGTTAAGCTGTTTTGTAACATTAAGCATGGGGGAAAAAAGTCTGATGAACTTAAAAGCCCCATCGGTTTTATTCAGCTGTTGCAGAAAATGTTCAGGTTAAAAAACCAGAAACCCAATTTTTTTCAGTTCTCCCCCTCCGGGGGGGGGGGGGAACTGCTCCCACCTGCATTTCCCAACTACCAGACGATTTGGAAAGTATCAGCAGGGGAGAAAACTCTGGGCTTTCTCAGGGTGGCATGAAGTTGCATGTGAGCTCCCAAAGGCATGTGGTGAGCCACTGCGAGTAGCAGAATGCTGGACTAGATGGACTCTGGTCTGATCCAGCAGGCTAGTTCTTATGTTTTTATGAGCCCCCCCCCCCACCGCACTTGGTGTGGCTCTCAAGTGCCCGTGTCCTTGGGAAATGGGGAGGGGGGAGACTGAAAAAGCTGAAAAAGTCAAACGTTATTCAGCTTTTCCAGCACCAGGTGTTTTCGGTTTTTCTGAACACCCCTCTTCTTTTTTTAAAAAAATATCAGTAAATTAAAAACTTGATAAAATCTGATATGGCTTTTTGGGGGGGTAAAGGGTATTGTGATTTGGGTTTACCTGAGAGTCCAGCACCCCTAGCGTGGACCTAAATGTTAGACATACAACAAATGTAGACATACAACATTCCCAGTGATGAGGATGCCAAGTTCTAAAGCTCACCATAAAACGTTTGCAGCTTCACCATTTTCCTAAGATTTTCAGTTCCGTCATCTTTTTTAATCCAGATTATGAGTTTGTCTTGGTGGCTTCCATCAAACCTGTAAAAAAACTGTAGGCACTTCACTGCTCTTTTAGGATACAGGATGCGTGACTCCAAAATAGCTGATTCTCCTGAACTTCCTGCTGTGGTATTAAGGTGCATGAAATATCCCCTACCTGCAAAGCAAATACAGGAAGATTGCTCAATAGTAAGGTCATAGTAAGGAGAGAGCATTCAGGTCATAGTAAGGAGAGAGCATTCCTGGATATGCTAAATGACTGTGGCTTAGAGCAGATGGTTGTCTGGAACCAACCAGGGGAGAGAGTGATCCTAGATCCTAATTCTATGTGCCAAGGACCCAGGACCATGAATTTTGCAGGAAGTCAGGTGTTGTTCGAGCCTGAGTAGGGAACAGAACCACAATGGCACTGTCAGATTCAGTATCACTGCATCTTGAACAAAGTGGCAACTACTAATAGGTGCATTTAAGCCTTCAAGAAAGAGGGAATTTCTTCTACTCAAAAAGATGGTGAAGGGGATAGTGCATGGGAAGCTGAAAGGAGAAAATCAAAGAGAGAGTCAAAACTGTCCAAGGATGCTTGGAGGGTTATTTAAAGAAACACAGTAATAAAAGCTCAGCTGGAATGTGTTCCTACAGGTTAGAAAAGGCAGCACCCAGTCCAAAAAGAAAGCCACCATAGTGGTTAACAAGAGAGGGTTGAGGAAGATTATCAGAAAAAGAAAAAAATGTCTTTTTTTAGAAAATGGAAGTCCAGTTTGGCTGATGAAAGAATATAGAGAGGGGAACACAAATGGTGGCTTAAGAAAGAAGCAAAGTTAGGCTGTAAAGAGGAGGCTAAAAAAAGGATTATGAGGAACGCATGGCTGCGAACATCCAAGACCAGCTTAACAAACAGTTCTTCCAAGAGTTACCACATCAAAAGCAGGGGAAGCCAGCAAGGGAAGCGGTAGGCCGGATTAGATGACAAAGGAACAAAGGGTGTGCTAAAGAGATGGCAGGAGATTGCAGAGAAGCTGAATGAGATTCTTTGCATCTGTGTCTTCACTTTAAGAGGAGGTGAGGAACATTCCTGCACCTGAACCCAGAAGCTTCTTAGGAAGGCCGGAATCCGAGGAACTAAGCGAAGATAGTGGTAGACAAAGGAAGAAGTTCTGGCAGCCATTGATAGGCTAAATGTTACTGCAAATCCCCTGGCCCCAGATTGCATTCACCCAAGGAAGTTCTTAAAAGAGCTCAAGCGTGAAATTGCTGATCTTCTCCCACTTTTAATATGCAACTTATCCCTGAGAATCAGGGCTCCATCCCTGAAGACTGGAAGATGGCCAATGTCACACCAATCTTTAAGAAAAGGATCTAGGGGGACCCGGAAATTAGTGGCCAGTCCAGTTTTAACATCTGTTCCTGTGAGTAAAATTAGTAGAATCTATCATTAAAGATAAAAAATTATAAAACATGTAGAAAAGCAAGACCTGCTGAGAAAGGAGTCAGCTTATGGCTTTTGCAGAGAGCAAAATCCTGTCTTACAAAACTTACTAGGAGTTTAATGGCACTTTGAGGGTGTAAACAGGCATGTGGACGAGGGGTGAACAGGTGGACATTGTCTACTTGGATTTCAAAAGGCTTTTGACAAAGTTCCCTCACCAGAGAGCTGTTGAGAAAACTCCAGCAATGAAGGAATGAGAGAAGTCTCTCTATGGATTAAAAACTGGTTGCAGAAAACAGGAAACAAAGAGTGGAGGTGTAAATGGGAAGTTCTCTAATGGAGAGATGTGCGAGTGGTGATTGTCCCCAAGGATCCCGTTTTGGGACCAGTGCTCTTTAACCTATTCATAAATGACCTGGAAGTTAGGGGTGGGTAAGCGTGGTGTGCCAAGTTTGCAGATGATACCAGGAATTATGTAGGGTGGTGAGAACCACAAAGGGGATTAGAAAGAGCTCCAAAGCGGACCTTGATAAGAATTAGGTGAGTGATTATATGGGCTCAGAAGTAGCAAATGCAGTTCAATGCTTAGCCTTAAAATGTAAGTGAAGTATTGCACACTAGGGGCAAAATCAAAATCCAAACACATGAGCTACAGGGTCAGATTACTATCAGTCACAGACCAGGAAAGGGATTTAAGTCTTAGTTGATAGTTCCATGGGAATGTCAACTCAATGCATGGCTTGAAAAGCTATTGAAAAAGACAAACTCTATGCTGGGGATCATTAGGAAGGAATTGATAATAAAGAGCTTAAAGATTGTCATGCTTACTTATATAGAAGCAGTGGTGCGACACGCACTTGGAGTTACTGTATAGTAATGCACCGCTGACCACAGCAGCACCGTAGTAGAGGCGTTTGGCATACCGGACCCTCGGCCTTCACCTAGTGCTTACCGCGCCCCCACTCCTCATCCCCCTATGAGTCCACGGGTCATGAACTGTCTGGCTCAATCACGGGCATCAGGACAAGGGACAATGGTCTTGCCCCCGGTGAGGATGAAGCTCCAGGCGGCTGCAGCACGCTCTCCATGCGTATTAGCAGCCGGGTGAGATCATGCATCCACATGATGATGATCTCTCTCAGTCTCCGCTCTCCGGTTTCTCCGGTCAGCCCACATACGCCCCCCCTCTTGCCAAACCTAATAAAGGGGCGAGAGTCCCCAGCACCAAGGCAGAGTGGTCAGGATCCGAAATCCCAGCGACTTCCCTGTTGCTGGCGCTCTCCTCCAGATGAAAACCTCCTCCGGCGTCCTACCGCCCATTATTCCTTGGCAACGGCGACCCTGCGCGGGGGGTGACTACAAAACTGGTGCGAAACCAGGGGGAATCCTCGCAGACCTCTGCACCCTGCTCACCACGTTTAAAGCCTGGGAAAGGGCCAGCGGTACGAAGTCAGCTGGATCGAGCATCCAGGGACCACCGTTTCGGTATCGCCTGTCATCTCTGGATCGGCGCATCCAGAAGGGCTTCAGCGTCCTAGGACACTTTCTGCGTCGGCGGAACACCGGTGAAGGTATGGGAGCTTGCAAAAGCGGAGGCTTATGATAGCAACTGCGATTAAACGAGCTGAAAGCGATTAGCGAAATCGCAGCAGGAGGTCTCCGTTAAGAGAGGGGAGCTGCGCCAAATTGGTTTGAGGAGATTGAAGCCCAGTTGTCCATTAGTGGTACGCGAGGGGGGGGGACACTTCAAGATCTTAAGGACTGGGAAAACAGCCGGGCTTTTCTGCCAGCACAGAGCCTGGCAGCGCCCGATGTCACTGCTACTGGCGATGGAGAACAGTGTTGTATGCGCCATCATCGCCTGCAGACCCATGGCTCCCTTTGCCATGGGCATACTCCACTTCGATCCTTCACCTTCAATTTCATCCCGAATTTTCTCTATCCGGCTTCAAATTGAATGCGCGCCTGTCCTCCTTCTGCCCGTGCTCCTCCCACCCATTTCAAACTCTCCAGCGGCTCAGCCGCCCCTCTGCTGCTCGCCTTCATTTTCGAAGCCACTGCACCTCGCGTCAAAGCATACGCGTAATGGCGGCGGGTTTCAACAACCCCTGCTATTAGGCGTATTAATACGATCTGCAGAGGGAAGGGAGACCCTGACCGGCGGAGAGGCGATGCTGAAGATCCCTTGCTTTTGTCGCCCGATCCACCTTCACAGACCATGAGGGGGGAGGGTGGCATTATTCAGAAGGGTTGGTCGAGTACCAGCCCTTTAAAGTTACAATATCCTCACTGAGCTCCGCCATAAGCAATGCGGGACGTGAGAATTGACAAGCCCTATGCTTGAGAGGCATGCTAGAGGCAAGCGAGGAACCACCTAATGGTTCGGACGACTGGAAGACCACCTTCCGCATGCTCCTGAGCCCTGCACAATTTGTGATCTGGGAAAGTGAGTTCCGTAGCAGTGCTTCAGCAGGCAGCCACCTCTGTGGCGCCACCACCACCGCCGAGCAGCTTTACCCGGTTTCAATGCCTTCCGTGACCGACAATCAGATTGTCCTGCCTGGGAGCCACCCATACGGTTTGCCTCTGAATGCGCCTACAAAGGCGTTTTGAAAGTCCCCAATACCGGACAGCCAACCCAAAGTTTTCTAGCACCGGGCAGAAGCCTCAAGAGGCCCTATGCTGAGTTTGTGAACAGGCTCAGGAGGCCCTCAAAGAGCAGGTTGACAGCGAGGAGGCCCAGAGGCCGAACTCATGGCGCCCTTGCCGGGAGGCGCCTCGCTGAGAGTGCCGCCAAAGCGATCTGGAGCCTAGGAAGGAACCCGAGCTGGCCGACGTATAAAGCTTACCGGGATATGGTCTTTAAGCCCATCAAGCCAGCCTTCTAGCCGCCGCCCTCTCCGGCTGCCATGAGACAGCCCGAGGCAAATTAATGCCAATTCGCGGCAAGCCAGGACATTTCGGGAGGAATTGTAGGCTGCCAGTAGGAGGCCTACAACCCTGGCCGAGGAGGGTCTCTCCCCAGAAGACCCCAGGAAAGTCTAAAGACCGAGGCTCCCAATGCCCGTGGGGAGGCCAGCGCCCGGGCATCTCCCAGCCGGAACCAAGATCCGCACCTCAAACCCTTCCCAGACTCCCCATGAGATCTTAGCTGCCCCAGCTCAGTATAGTGATCCCATCCCACGGAGACCATTGGGCTGGTCTTGCCAGCTGCTGCTCCCCCCCCGTCTATACTTCCTGCTCTGCTAGCCCCTTCTACTTCCAAAGTCACCATTACCTCCCACCAGTGCCCCAGAATGGTACGCATTTCAAAATCTCTGCAGAGTCCACAGTCACTGAATTGCAACAGAAGAGAAATGCTGGCCGGAGAAGGGACTGCCCGTTTTGAGCCCTCCTCAGAATGCCCCATAGCCAATCTACAGGACAATGAGGCATGGAAAGGGAAGATGCTGGCACAATGGCCTTAAGCCAAAGTCGCTGCGAAGAAGAAGCCCCCCCCTTGGCCCTCTCCAGCTGTAAGGTTCAAACCAGATCTCATAGCCTCTGAGCCTGTACAAAGCCCTAAGCTCAAAGCTCCCAGTGGCAGCAAAATCGTCAGCACCTCAGAGAGAGCAAAATCCCAAATCAGAGTTGCAATCCTCCCTGCATTTTGCTTATATATTGCTCTGTATGCCTATGTATGTTCTGTATGTCTTGCCCCTTTCAAAGAGACCCTAAAGTTTTCCCCTCATAGGGGGGATTTTCCATTGCTTCTAAGCTATGCTCTTGTGCTTCAATTAAAAGTTTTCTCCTTCTGATTATGTGTGCCAATGCCTTGAAAGGTTTACGCCCATTACAGCATCCGCCTTAAGCGGGACACAGCTCGTGCGTGTTCCCCAGGATACCGATGGGACCTGCTTCAAGCCGCCTCCATCTTAGTTTAAACCTTCAAAACTTTTCTTCAAACCTCTCCTTGAACCTTTTCCTTAGTCCATCTGAGCCTACACTGCCACATTGGCGTGGTATGGGGTTACATATGAAGCAAAATAATTTTCATGCTCCCACATTCTCTGCTGGTAGCTCCCTGGCTAGTCACAGTGCCAGGGGGGGTCTCTCAGCCACACCTATCTTACACAGCCTCCGCTGTGAGAAGGTAGGAAGCGAGCTCAAACCGGCCAAAGTCCCTGCGGAGGAAGGTAGAGCTGACTTCCAAACCCTTCCCCCCTGCCTTCCCTTCTGCACCCCACCTCTTTCTAATGGGCTGGCAGCACCCCACCTCTAGATCTAGGATCTGATAAAGGTTTTGCAAACCCCTCTCAATTTCTAACTCCTGTGATCAAACCTCAAGCCCAGGAACTGTTTTCTTTGCATCTTCTCTATATCTTTCCTATAGATGCTAGATTACGATGTGACTATAATTGTGAATTGGTCAAGTTGCTTTGCAAGAGACCCGCACCTTAGGCGGGTGATTGGGATTGTTTTACAAACAAACTTATCAGACCTGGATATGACCTCTCCCTTCTCCTAAGCCTTCGGGCAATTCCTGCCTTGTATCTCTTAGCAGATGTTGCAGAGTGATTCGTTGGCCGAGGAATGGGCCAACTGCTTCTTAGCTTGGCCAAAACAAGCGAAAGAAGGGGGAGTAGTTCCCCTATTGTCCCAATCAAGGTCTCATCCAGCAGACCATGTCCAAAGTACTTCTCTATTCTCTATCAAAAAATTGCCAGCCCCACTCAGGGCTCCGGGCTTTCCATTGTCATCTATAAGAACTAACTTCCAGCCAGCCACGCCAAAACCCCTGGGGAAAGCGTGCTTGTTTTTTTCTCTTCCATACAGGAGTCCAGTTCACCATGCCAGGCCAGCCCCATCCCGGAGATGGAGCGGGGCCTCCCTGGAGGATCCGACCCCGCCGCCCTGTTGAGAGAGCCCGATCACCCCCCAGCCTGGGTCGAGATGGGAGGGATCTCTCTGGAGCCAGCACACCCATTCTTCCACGGAGATCGCGCTCAGAGTTTGATACTGTGTGTACAGCTGCCCTCATCCACAGTCGCCATTCTCTCTCCTCTCTACGCCCCTGGCTGAAACTTGGAATTGCAGCCAGGAACACTCCTGATAGATTAACCCTTGGAACTCTCCAGCTGTTTTCAGCCCTTGAATAATGTGGAACCTGCGCCTTCTCTCACAACCTTGCTTTCGTGAGAATCACTGAACCTGCAATGCTAAAGACTATCAGTAGCTCTCCCTCGCTCTTGAGAATCCATGGACTCGCGTAGCCGGCTCTGTAGCTTTGGTAGTCGAACAGCAAGAGCCATGCATTGGACAATTATGCAACCACGGGTTGCCTTCTTTCCGTACATCATCCAGCCTATGTATCGTTTAGCAACGTTTTATTGTTTACTGTAAACCAACTATTGCTGAAGTTATCGCATGCCTTAATTTTAGAAGTTATGTTATTTGTTTGTTGCTGCATTTCCGCCTGTCTGTCTGCCGGAACTCTCTGCTACCGTCTCACCATCTGCCTCAGGCTTCACCCGGAAGCCCAAGCACAGCCGCCCGCTCCGCCCTTCCCTCGACCCTTTGCGAGGCGGCAGGCTCCTAGCAAGCCCGGGAGTATGTTTCCGCAACTTCCCTTGTGGGAGTCCCCGGACTTGTTTCCTGTAACACCAAGACTATTGGCCGGCTGGCCTGTGCTCTTGCGAAGTCCATGAACTCTACCCCCATCGCTCTGGGTGCCCTGGCCTCCGAGCAGCAGGAACTTCGTCAAGCGGCCTTAGATAATTGTGCCGCTACTGATTACTTGTTGTTGTTACATCACCAAGGTTGTGAAAATGTACGTAATATGTGTTGCTTTAATCTCTCTGATAATTCCCAATTGATTCATATGAAAGTCGCGGAGTGCAAGAAGTTGTATCTAATCTGAAGTATGATGTTTTGCCCCAATGGTGGTCCAGCCCTCTGGAGCTGGCTGCGGGAGGATGGTTAAGTGCTATTGTACAGCTCTGCATTGGTTTAATTGTATGCCTCATTATGGGGATCTTGTTTTTAGTTCAATGTATGTTTAATATTGCCTGTAACCTATGTAAGCCCCTCGACTTTCCCTTACCCATAACCAAGTTCTAATGTTGCACAAGCAGCTTCGGTCAGCTCGACCAAGCGGCGGAGGAGACAAAGCGTCCCTTTAAATCGCCCCTAGCATTTGGCCTTCCTTCTAAAATGTAAAGGAGGAGATGTAGTAATGCACACGCTGACCCAGCAGCACCGTAGTAGAGCGTTTGGCATGCAGGCGGACCCTCGGCCTTCTGGTCGCCACCGCACCCCACTCCTCATCCCCTATGAGTCCACGGGTCATGAACTGTCTGGCTCAATCACGGGCATCGGACAAAGGGACAATGGTCTTGCCCCAGGTGAGGATTGAGGCTCAGGCAGCTGCAGCTCCTCTCCGCGCGTAGCAGCCGGGTGAGATCATGCATCACATGATGATCTCTCAGTCTCCCGCTCTCCCGGTTTCTCCCGGTCCGCCCACATCGCCCCCCCTCTTGCAAACCCTAATAAAAGGAGCGAGAATCTAGCACAAGGCAGAGTGGTCAGGATCACGAAATCCCGCGCTTCCTGTTGCTGACGCTCTCCTCCAGATGAAACCTCCTCCGCGTCTCGCCTATTCCTTGACGACGACCCTGCGGGGGTGACTACAGAGTACTGTGTCCAGTTCTGAGTGTAGCATCTCAAAAAAAGGATATTGAGGAGATAGAAAAAGTGCAGAGAAGGGCAACAAGGATGATTGAGGGACTGGAGCACCTTCCCTATGAGGAGAGGCTGCAGCGTTTGGGACTCTTTAGTTTGGAGAGGGAGGCTGACTGAGGGGGGATATGATTGAAGTCTACAAAATTATGCATGGGGTAGAAAATGTTGACAGAGAGAAATTTTTCTCTCTTTCTCACAATACTAGAACCAGGGGCATTCATTGAAAATGCTGGGGAAGAATTAGGACTAATAAAAGGAAACACTTCTTCATAGCGTGTGATGGGTGTTTGGAACATGCTGCCACAGGAGGTGGTGATGGCCACTCACCTGGATAGCTTTAAGGGGGCTTGGACAGATATATGTAGGAGAAGTCCATTTATGGCTACCAATCTTGATCCTCTTTGATCTGAGATTGCCAATGCCTTAACAGACCAGGTGATCAGGAGCAGCAACCCTTGAAGGCCATTCGCGTTCACATCCTACATGTGAGCTCCCAAAGGCACCTGGTGGGCCACTGCGAGTAGCAGAGAGCTGGACTAGATGGACTTTGGTCTGATCCAGCTGGCTTGTTCTTATGTTCTTATGTTCTTATGTTCTTAGTCTAAATCAGGGGTAGGGAACCTGCGGCTCTCCAGATGTTCAGGAACTACAATTCCCATGCTGAATTGGCCATGCTGACAGGGGCTGATGGGAATTGTAGTTCCTGAACATCTGGAGAGCCGCAGGTTCCCTACCCCTGGTCTAAATCTTTTACTAACGTTTAGACACAATTTAGGAATCAGCTGTGCCAAACAAGTATCATCATTACGACACAACATTTCTTTGCCCAAATTTTTCCAATGTGGTGCCAATAAGAGAAGCTGAAGCAATCTTTTAAAGTTGCAAATAATAAATATGGAGTGCAGTTAAACAATGACAATGAAGCTACTTTGCAAGTAATATGTATAAGAAGAAGAGAAGAAGAGTTTGGATTTATATCCCCCCTTTCTCTCCTGTGGGAGACTCAAAGGGGTTTACAATCTCCTTACCCTTCCCCCCTCACAACAAACACCCTGTGAGGTGGGTGGGGCTGAGAGAGCTCCGAAAAGCTGTGACTAGCCCAAGGTCACCCAGCTAGCGTGTGCGGGAGTGCACAGGCTAATCTGAATTCCCCAGATAAGCCTCCACAGCTCAAGCAGCAGAGCAGGGAATCAAACCCGGTTCCTCCAGATTAGAATGCACCTGCGCTTAACTACTATGTCACTGCTGCTCCAAGCAACCACACAGGGGCTTAGAGCCATGCAACATGTTGGCTGTTCTATTAAATGTAATGCCACACAATTGCTATCTTTGCTGATGGGCCACGTGCATCCCAGGGTGGCAAAGGGAGGGGGAGGAAAGGGAGCTCTTCTTTGTGTCCTGCTGTGACTGCCTCATGGGCACCTGGGGCTTCACCATGTCATGACAACATTTGGTTCTGCAGGAGCTGCTACATGTAGCCACACTTGTTTTAGAGAACCACAATAAAGCAGTTGAGGGCTACTCACGTGGATTTTGAAATCTGTTCTACTGAATCCACTAGGGACAACAACAGAAGTCAATTCATAAGCAAAACAGATGGCAAAGATCTATAAGCTAAATCTAGAGAACTGGAATCAATTCCCCCTCCTCCACGTGAGTGGCAGACTTTAATCTAGAGAACCAGGTTTGATTCTTCATTCCTCCATGTGAGCAGCAAAGTCCAATCCGGAGAACCAGGTTTGCTTCCCTGCTTCTCCATGGTAGATTCCGCACAGCACAAATATATTATAAATAGCATTTTGGGGAAGAACTTCACAGAGGTTCCTTCCCCATTATATTCCTCTCAATCCGTGTTTTTCAAAAATCACTGAATCTCTTTGCAAAATCCCAAGTTGAAGATGCCGCCACACAGGGACATAGGTAAGGGGGGATTCATGGGTTTAAACCTCCCCATTACATGTCTGGAGGGGGGGCTGGGCGCTCCTGTGCCTCAGCTGCATGCCCCTCCCACCCCAGCTGTGCCTCCCACCGGGCCCGGGCAACCAGGCGGCTGTGGGGGTGGCACTGCAAAAACAAAAGGACAGTGTGTGTGGGGGGGGAGGCACGATGTGTGCGCAGCAGAACTAAAGGAAGCCACCCGTACAGGCAGCCGGCATCACACGCTTGCAAGCTGCAAGCCCGCCTGCCGGGGAAAGAAAGTTTAGCTCAAAACCTGCTTCGCGAGAGCTGAGAGGCGAGACTTTCTTTCCCCAGCCGGCTGGCTTGCAGCTTGCAAGCGTGTGAGGCTGGCTGCCTGCCTGTATGGGTGGCTTTTCTTAATTCTGTTGCGCACATGCGCCCCCCCCCCCACAGATGGGAGGGGGTATGGCCCCGCCCCTGAGCCCACCCCCAAGCCCACCCCATAAAAAAGCTATACCTACATCCAGCGGTGGGATTCAAATAATTTAACAACTAATTGTTTACAAGCACCATTTTAACAAATAGTTTCTGCTGAAGTGGTGTGAACCGGCTGAATCCCACACTGCCTACGTCCACTGGTGGAGCTACCAGGGGATAGGGGGTGCACCACATACCAGTGCATGGCTTTGGGTGACGTGGGGGGTGGAAAATTCCCCGACCCCTCCCCATCCCCAGCGCCCCTTCCACAACACCCCTCCCCCACTTTAGCAAACTGAGCAGGCTGGAGAACAGGCCTGCCTGTTCTGATGGGAACTACATTTCCCAGGGTCTCCTGGGAAATGTAGTTCCCACACGCGAACTGTTCTCCAACCTACTGCTAAAAAAATGCGTGAGGCCAGAGAGGAGCAGGCGTGATCCCCGCGGCACCCCGTCGTTGCCCCCACAATTACTTTAGCAAACCGTGCAGGCTGGAGAACAGGCCTGTTCCCTTTCAGGCTGCAAAGGACCTGATGGGAACTACATTTCCCAAGGGCCCTGGGAGCGTAGTTCCACCAGAACAGGCAGGCCTGTTCTCCAGCCTGCTCGGCTTGCTAAAGTAATTGTGGGGGAACATGAGGAGTTACGCAGTGGCACTGTGAGTGTGCTCGAGGCACTCTGGCCCAGCTACGCCTCTGCCTATGTCACTGCCGCCACGTGAATACAAGCAGGAGACGTTTTAATTTTCCCGCCCGCCGGCTGATTTCTCCCTCCCTTCCCTCCTTCCACACTTTTATTTTCATTTCTGCCTCCATCTGCCTGCCTGCCATTTTGTGCAGTTTGCCCAGCATGTTGTAGGCTGATTCTCTGAGTGTCTGCCATTGTACAAGCCCCCAAGCAAGTTTTCACCCCGTGGCAGTGAGTATGACCGCTGTTTCACTCATAAATCTACAGTAATCCATTCCTAACTGTCTGTCTTTTGCAAGAAAGTCCCCCTTTCTCTCTTTTTTAAACATTTTGTGTGGAACATGCGAAGCTACGCAGGTGCAGCCACTTGAATGGCAGGCAAATTGGCTTAGCTGTAAGGGTCCATTCCTGATTCCCTTCGCAGCTACACTTGCATTATAAAAACAAATTTAAAGAAGAAAGAGAAGTGTTTCCGGGTGAAGGTGCAAAAACAACCCAAATCATTATCATGGGTTCAAAAAGTTTCCTGAATGCTTAAACAGCACGCATGTGAATGGAACCAAGGAAAACTGGTTCATTTATAATGAGTGCAACTTGTTATAAATATGCTGCCCACCGACGTGAAGCCTGCTGGGTGACCTTGGACCAGTCACAGTTCTCTCTGAACTCTCAGCCCCACCTACCTCACAAGGGCCCTTTCCACACAGGCCAATTAAACCAAGATAAACCTGGTAAAAAACCCCAGGTTTGGGGGGAACTTCACACAGATCCTGATCCTAACGTGGATCTGCTCCACGTCCCCATCCCAATCTGGGTTTTTGAACAACCGCGTTATGTGCGATTCTTGTGTTTTAACGCAGCTCACCGCAGGCTGAGCAAAGGGCCGCAGCTGTAAGCCACGTTAAAAAAGAGAATCAAACATAATGTGATTCTCATAACCCTCTTCCCCGGCTCCCCTCTGCGGAACCACACAGGGGGAAACAGGCCATATCTTGGCCCGGGGGTTGGCTGTATCCTGGCCTGCGGCGGCGTTGGGCCTGCCTGCCTTCCTGCCTGCCTGCAGGCAGGGAAGTTTTTAAAATGTGCCTTCATGCGAAGGAGCACATCCCAGCCAGCCATGAGAAGGGGCCAGGGCGAGGGCAGGCTCATGTAACCTGCGTTTCCCTTGCTTTTATTGGCCCATGCGGAAAGGGCCAAGGTGTCTGTTGTATGGAAGAAAAGTGAAGGGTATTGTAAGCCATTTCGAGACTTCTTAAAGTTAGATAAAAGGTGGGGTATAAAAACCAACTCTTCTTCTACTTAGGGCATCTGACTTTGTGAGTACAGTCACAGTGATCGGAGGACAATTTCTGACTTTTAGGTCATATGCTTCACTCCAACGAAGCGCACTTCTGCCAGATAGTGAACCCAAGATATTTAATGTCTATGGCACAAGGACCTTCTAAGAAACTTAAGACAATATCCATTAAAGATAAGTATGCTGGTCCTATTATGTTTCAAAGGGAGTGATTAACACAAGATTTCAACCTCTCCCCCCAAATGTTTCCCATTAATATCCTATATGAGAGTAACATGTGCTCAATTGTATACTTCATACAATTGTATACTTCATACAAGATTTTCCAGATATAACTTCCTTCTTCAGCTGCTGTATTAAAAACATACAGCAATATGTTACCTGTGCAGCGGCCCACCAAGGTGTGGTCCTTATCCTCAGGTGTAGTCAGGGTATGCTGCCAGTCAGCATCGTCATTTCCATTCTGTATCATCCCACATATATTAATGGCCTCAAAGGAACATTGGTCAAGGAGAGTAAGACTGGAAGCTGTAGAAAAGCACAAATGTTTATCTGAAACCAAACACCTAGGTGGAGATGTGTTCAAATTGGTCATGCTGGCAGGGGATGATGGGAATTGTAGTCCATAACATCTGGAGTGCCAAAGGTTCGCCACTACGGCCATAGGAGCATGAAAATCATTCCCCCATATGGTTTGCTCCCTTGCTCAATTATTGTTATTTATTTGGGTGCTGTGTGGTTTCCGGGCTGTATGGCCGTGTTCTAGCAGCATTCTCTCCTGACGTTTCGCCTGCATCTGAAGATGCCAGCCACAGATCCTCTGAAGATGCCAGCCACAGATGCAGGCGAAACGTCAGGAGAGAATGCTACTAGAACGACCGCTAACCAGAAACCCCAACATAAATATTCAACGTGAAAGCCTTCAACAATACATTGTTATTTATTATTTACATTATTTATACCCCGGCTTTTCAGGATGGATTACTTAGTGTAAGTCAAGTACAGTCAACAGGTTGGGACATCCAACAGTGCAATAGGGTTTGCACTACGGAAATCTGAAGACAAATTGAAATCTAAAACAGGGCTAAAGCAAACCTAAAACAAAGCATAAGCATAAACATGACTCATTCAATGATATAGAAATTGCATATTCAAAGCATACTTACGGTATGCAGTCGTAGGCAGCAAATACCCTTTCTTTACCAGTGCAACTTCCTAAACCATATCACTCCAATACAGTCCTGTTTACCTGTAAACCACCCCAGTGGGATCCTTCCTAACCCCATCAGGCAGGTCATTACATAAGGTAGGAGCCACACATATAGTGGTTATTGATTTCCCCAAGATGGGTCCTTCTCATCCTGGGAACAACTTGCCTTTTCTGGAAACTGGGCAATATTTTTACCTGAGCCACATGCTCACTGAGCTGCAGTGGCATAGTGGTTAAGAGCAGGTGCATTCTAATCTGGAGGAACCAGGTTTGATTCCCCGCTCTGCCGCTTGAGCTGTGGAGGCTTATCTGGGGAATTCAGATTAGTTTTTGCACTCCCACACATGCCAGCTGGGTGACCTTGGGCTAGTCACAGTTCTTCGGAGCATTCTCAGCCCCACCCAACTCACAGGGTGTTTGTTGTGAGGGGGGAAGGGAAAGGAGTTTTTCAGCCTGTAGGAGAGAAAGGGGGGGATATAAATCCAAACTCTTCTTCTTACCCATTAGCCAGGGTCTAGAGCAGTGGCGGCGAACCTTTGGCACTCCAGATGTTATGGACTACAATTCCCATTAGCCCCTGCCAGCATGGCCAATTGACCATGTTGGCAGGGGCTGATATCCCTCTTTATCTGGAAGTCTGGAAAATTCTCCCTACCAACTAGAAACAAGCATGTTTCATCAACAATGTGAAGACAACAGCCATCATCCCTCTACATCAAAGTGTTGTAACATTTCTTAGGTGATAGGAATGAATGAGGATTGAGTGCAGATCGATGGAACTGGAGACGCTTTTCCTATACACCATCCAATGGGTGTTTCAGCCACTATGGAAAAACAGCTGCATAGGACAGTTTTGGGACAGATGTATGGGACAGTCCTGCTGCAAATGCCTGTAACACTAAGGCCTCTTTCAGTTAGCCTTCATCTAGATTTTCCAGTTCCTATAATAACACCCTACAATCTCCTAGTCTCTTGTCTTAGTACAGTATAATTAAACCAATGTAAGATGGTAGAAAAGAGAGAATAATCTACCACACTGTTGAAGAATTATTGGATAATGCAAAATGTCTACCTGCCACTCATTGCCACCAAGAGCACAAACAATTTTTATCCTCTTATTGCAGAAAGACACAACCATTTATACACGCAAAGCAAAAAGTCAGCTTACCACAACTGTACATTTGATTCAGCCGTTGGAGGTCAGTCCTGCTCATATCCTGGCTTTGCCCAATAATGTCATTGAATGCTGGGATTTTGGCTGTAATTGTGGGGATGCTGCTGTTTTTATTGAACGAATAAGGTCCGTAATGCATGACAGATTCATAATCGTATGGGGTGTTCAGGTCAGTAATGAACTTGTCGTCGTATTTGTTGAAATTATGTGTCTGACCTGGAATCAAATTATGACCCCTATATTAGAAATGACTGACTATTATAGCATCCGCAAAGGCTTTCACAGTCCCATCCTAAAGAAATCTACGCAGAATCCCACTCAGGTCTATTCAATGAAGCTTACTTCTAGGAAAGTATTCTTTGGAAACTTTTGTTCTTGTTTCAAGGTACGTTTCAGGTTAGAATTTCACATTTAAGTGATGTGATACAGTGTCGGTTGTATGACTATTAGACATTAGTTTCTCCTGTAAGAGGAGTATAGTCAAGGGCTGTTCCTTCCCGGACCACCGTTCTGACGGTCCGGTAGAAAGAGAGGAAGGCAGGCGCAGCCTGTGTGGAAAACTCTTGACATCGCCCAAACACCCTTACTGTCCCTCCGACCTTCCGGCGTCGCCCAGGCCAGGGACCGCGCCCCCCCTGCCTCTTGACAGCTCTGGAGTCGCAGGGAAGCGGGGGGCAATTCCCTAACCTGACGCTCTCAGAGGCAGAAAAAATCCCGAGAAATGAAGTTAGGAAGGGGGGAATGGCACCTTCCAGCCGCTGTTTCTGAAAAACCTCACTCAGGGAGCGAGGTTCAAAAACAGCGGCTATGTGCCACTTGGGGGTTGCGAGGCCGCCGCCGCCGTGATGCAGCGGTGGCGGCGAGCTATCTCCAGGGACGCTGTTTTTAGCATCTCTGGGACGCTGTATTCCGCCCGTGCAGAAACAGTCAAGGTCTTTTACCCTTACTTTTTCTAATTCTTTCCTTTTTTCATGTTTTTCCTCTTTTGAAGAGTTATGAAACGATAGAAACAAATTTATTCTTTTTTTGTACTGCGGTTGGACATATCTTATTTCACAATCGTAGACATCTTTTATTCTTTTTTCAATATTAAATAAAGTTTACAAAATTAAAAAAAACTTTTGTTCTTTTTTCTTTCTTTCCCCCTTTTTTCTCTCCCCGCCTTTTTTCTTTTTTCCAGGAAAGCGTTCTTAGGAGTGCACATTAGCACCTTCCAGTAGCGTGTCACATTATATTATATTCAGCATCGCCATAGCTATAGTGCTGTGGTGGCAAACCTTTGGCACTCCAGATGTTATGGACTACAATTCCCATCAGCCTCTGCCAGCATGGCCAATTCCCATCAGCCTCTGCCAGCATGGCCAATTATATCCCGCCAATTGGCCATGCTGGCAGAAACTGATAAGGAAATATGATCCATAACATCTGGGTCCCAGGATTAGCCTACTAAATAGTGCCATCCTGTCTATCATCAGGTAAAGCCTTCCTTTACTAGCCAGTCTTGGAATATACTTTTAGGTGATATCAACAGAGGACTGGCACTGAAACCACAGCAGATACAAAACACAACTGTTTGCTTTCAACTTGGACCTGGATGATCCAAGCTAACCCGAACTCATCAGCTTTTGGAAGCTAAGCAGGGTTGGCCAAGGTTAGTCCTTGGATGGAGACCACCCAGGCTGTTCAGGGTCAGGCAAGGGCAAGCTACCTCTGAGTGTCTCTTGCCTAGGAAAACCCTAGGCGGTTGCCACAAGTCAGCTGTGATTTGACAGCACTTTCCACCACCATCTGGTTTCTCCTCTGTCTTGTCAGGAGAACAGAAATGCTGCATTATGACTGGCAACCCTTCTAATGGTTGGAGCTGTTAACCTGGTACAATTTTAAGGGGCAGATTATTGAAAAGTCAGGCACTTGGGTATCTGGTTGAAACATTCGAGTACAAAATGGCCCCCAAAGATCTGAAAGGCCTGAGGCCTTCTCAGGTTCAGAGGTCTCTGCACTGGGTGACCCCACAAAAGGTGTTGGTGATGGGCACCATGCCCACCTTGGGAGGCGAACAAGAGCCTGGGATCATGCTGAGAACAAGGAGCAGATGACATAAGGCCGAATTATGATCAGGTTCCCAGGTTCCCCTGACCCCCATGATTTGAATCACAACCAATATATGCATTGGAGCAGTCACCAGGACAACAGGAGCAAAACAAAATGGGGAAATTCTGCAAGGCCCAGACTTCCTGTGGAATAAAAAGCAAGGCATTGGGACTGGGAGAGATTGGAGAATTTAACCCACTGACAGTTGAGGAAGACTCTCTGACAACTCCTGGTGCTGAGAGAAAGGAGTAGAGAAAGCCAGGTAGGAGAGGAAGGAACTGGGGTATAGCTGAGCCCCCTGCCTTCCTGGGATAGGCCCAGGGGAGAGCCCCAAGCTGGCCCAGCCTGGTTTGACCACCAGACTCGGTAATATTTTCATCCCCTTGAAATTTTCACTTACCTTCTATAACTTCATTCCACGCAATAGTAACATAATCATCTCGGTCACTCCGTGACTGCTCATGATAAAATCCCAGCGCGTGGAGTACTTCATGCTCCACAGTATCTTTATATTCACAACGTGGTCCAATAGAAACATTCTGGCCAGTCTTAAAATCACCTACGAAAGACCAACATCTGTTGGACAAAGATATAGATGGTTAAGCCGCTTGTTTCATAGACTCCCTGGTAAGTGCTGAGCATCAATTTAGAAGTGCCAGATCACAACAAAGATGGGAATGGTTCTTCTGCCCCCCCTCCCCCCCCGTCATTCCTCAAAAAGAACGGTCTGCTGATGGTGATTCATGATCTGAGCACATTCTGGTGAGGTTACTGTAATGGGTTGTGCATCCTTTTGAAAACCGCCTGGAGAATTCAGTTGGTCCAACAATATGGAAGCCAGACAGGGTTCCTATCAGCCCACACTGGAAGATCTACATTAGCTCCTCACTTGTTCTTGGGCATAGTTCAAACTGCTGGTTCTTAATTCCAAGGACCATCTCATCTCATACTGTAGTGTCCAGTTTACCAGGCCAAAACCTTTCTTTTTTGCCCAGGCTTTCAATGAAAGAGTTTGATCTTTTAACATCATTTTGACTATCTCCTTCCAGCCTGAGAATTGGTTTATAGGACTTGTATTATGTTGTTAAATGCCTATACTTTTTAATGCTCTGGCTGGGTTTTTAATAGTCTGATTGGTTGGTTGGTTGGTTGGTTGGTTGGTTGGTTGGTTGGTTGGTTGGTTGGTTGGTTGGTTGGTTGGTTGGTTGGTTGGTTGGTTGGTTGGTTGGTTGGTTGGTTGATTGGACGGACTTATATATCCCACCAATCTCCTGCAGGACTCAAAGGGCTCACAATAAAAGTACGCAATAGTTAATTAATGACTTTTATGGGACTTAATGTTTTTATCCTGTTGCGCTTTGTAAGCTGCCTGGAGCAGATTTGCTGGAGAGGTGACAGAGAAATTATCTAAATAAATTTATAAGGATTAAAAAATTGATCTTGGCTGCCTTGTAGCACTCAAACAAAACCCACCTCCGGTGTAAAATAGATGTTGTGTTGAAGAATATAAATAATGTGCATGTACCTAATTTATAGCTTAATCAATCATCTCATCATTCAAATATACTTCCCTTAGAGGGGAAAAAAGTTATTTTAATAGTATAACTGGACGGTCCTCTGTTCTGATGTTCAGTGAATCATTTTGGTATAGATTAGAAACGAAATGCCTTCCCACTTGGATGGTGCTGTGATGGCCGTCAACAGCTTGCCCATCTTGCTGTGCTGAGGAAAGACAGTCAGCAGAGCAGATATTCCCAAACAGCTTGATTAGAAGTGCTCCACCTGGGATGATACCAGCCAAGGTTAGGTGGGGTTAATAATTATACGAAGCAAATTGCAGCACTTGTTGCCAACCAGAACAGACTGCCACGTGCCAAATTATGACCCAGCTACATATTTTTCAGTGTAGAACAAGTTATTGAACACTGATTTAAAGTAATAGAAGCTGTACAGGTAATGGATAGACATTGTTTAGAATATTCATAGTCCACCTCTCCTCTGGGGAGGGGACATTGGCTTAGGGATAGAGCCTCTACTTTGCATGCAGAAAGTCCCACGTTCAGTCCCTGGAATCTCTAGTTCAGGGGTAGGGAACCTGCGGCTCTCCAGATGTTCAGGAACTACAATTCCCATCAGCCCCTACCAGCATGGCCAATTGGCCATGCTGACGAAGAAACTGATAGGGTGTAGTTCCCATCTGAGCCCTGGAGACTAGTTCAACCAACGTGAGAGGCCTCTATGGAGACCCGGAGAACGGCTGTGAGGCAGACGACTGGCCATGGCACACCACCGCTTCGACTCAGTAGCCCTGTGCAGATAACCTGCATGAACCTTGATTGACTAAGCAGGGATGATTGCTAACCCGTGAGAGAGTAATTGTACTGGGGGAGCCCTTGTGGGTAAAATTGTGACATTGTCAACAATGAGAGGATATCCCTTCCAGTGTTATCTGAAAGTGATGTCATCACATCACAGTCATCACTCCAGCATTCTCTCAAAACTCTATGGTTTTACCATAGAAATTTGGGCAAATGCTAGAGCATCTCTCGATATAATGACATAACTCCCAGGTCAGGCAAGAAGTGACTTAACGGCATCGGGATAACACCAGTCACTCCCCATTTTTCCAACACCATCCAGCTTTGTGGAAAGGGTCATCAGGGGCACCCCCTGCTTCAGCCAGAGACCTGGAAAGCCTGCCACATGGAGCTCGACTGCAGGCAGAAAGTGGTGGCATTTTATGGAGGAGAAGCGCACCCGCGGCCACTGACTTGGTGAGCTTGCCCTGTGCAGACCATTCAGTGGATTCCTCCATGCTAAGCAAGAGGGGAAGGTACACACCAAAGTGAAAATGAAGAAAACTTGTACCAACAGGCTACAATAATGACTTCAAAAATTAGTTCTCCCACTGGAGTAGCAATTTTTTGGAAAAATGTTTTGGAAAAATTGTTTACATTCTCCCATTGGAGTAATATATATAAACATAAGTTAGAACGGCACGGCAATGTAATCTCAATATAAATACCGGTATAACAGCTAGCCAGATTCTAGATAATTAACCAACTGGCCTGGATTAAAACTTCCACTGACTGTTTAAAAGGCAGGTCAGGTTTTTTCAAGAGAAATATGCAATAATGGATTTACAATCCCAGGGGAGGGACAGCCGCTCTGCAATTGGTTTGTTCTCCAATGGGAGAATGTAAACAATTTTTCCAAAACATTTGGTTAGTGTTTGTAAAATTATAAAATTATTTTGGTTACTTAAAAGTAAATTGCTACTCCAGTGGGAGAACTAATTTTTTGAAGCCATTATTGTAGCCTGTTGGTACAAGTTTTCTTCATGACCACTCACTGGAGACATGTGTTGGAGCCAGGGTGCTCATGCCTGCTCTCCCACCCCACATAGCCAGACTAAAATAAGTCACCTTCATGTGTTTCCTAATAGTGACTTTGGTGGTATACAGGTACCAAAATTGTCTTTGGTGGTATACAGGTACCAAAACATAAGTATTGCAGAAAGGCTATTCATTCACAAGTGAAACCAGTGCAAACCATTCATTCAGAACATCCCAGGAAGACTTCTAGAAGTTTTTCTTTCAGATGTAATTCTGGTATCCACTAAGCAGCACAGCAGTGAGGGGAAGCCTCTGCCTACTGGCTTAGGGCCATGGTTCTAGTCTAAAGGATAGCAGCTCAGGGCCTTGAGGCAAAATGTAGTCCTTTAAGGAATGCTGCTTGGTCTTGCAGTTACCAAATAAGAGGTCAAAAGGGGCATAGAGAGAGCCAGTGTAACAGCAACAACATTTGTTATTAAACTACCTTGGGGGGTTTTTTTCTCTTGAAGGCCTGCTTTTAATTTGTGGGAAAACTGGACTCAGATGAGGAGTCACAAGAATGTTCCTTCTCAGAAAACAAGAAGTTTCCTGCACTTATGAAACTTAGTTATAAGATAGTGGGACTAAACTAGACATCTTGGCCTTAACCTCTAGTTTTCTGTGTGGATGGAATTTTTTTATTTTGCATGGAGGCCCACTTGGTCATACGACCAGTCACCTGCACTCTGGCAGAGTTCCTGCCCAGGCTCATCCCTTTAGAGAGAAGTAGTCCAAAATGGCCTTGTGTTCAATGCGCTAACCACTTATCCAAGGCCTGAGTGAGTGGGGAAGAAGTAGAGCAAATTCAGGAAGGTGCTCCTTTTCATCACTGAGTTTATCAACCCTATTGAGAAATATTAGGTGCCAGGAAAAACCACTTAACAGATAACAGAACTGCTCCAGACTAAATAAAAACTGTGCCATGAATTGATTAATTTGTGTGATGATTAACTAGCATGTGTTGAAAAGGAAATATCACCTTTTGCAAGTAATTGGATTAGGAAAGAATGCATGGAACAAATGATATTCAGTGGGAAATTAATTTAACTTCCTCCAAGAAAACGTGCTCCCCCCTGTATTTTTCTCTCCCATTTGAACAGGGCCACTTGGCACACTACCTGTACTGCTTAATAAACCCTGTTCAAAGGAGAGCCATAATGCTCGCCAGGTTTAATGTTATGCCTTCTGCCTTGTTACATGGCAGATTTAATAAGCAAGAAAAGGCTAAAAGATTGTGCCCATGTAACGATGGCTCAGTTGAATCTCTGGCCCACCAATTACTTCACTGTCTCAGATTCAAGGAAATCAGATCCAAGTATGTGAATCTCACTCCTTTACATTTACTCGATCTCCCCGATTTATTTAGATTACACTACTTGTTGGACAACCCTGATCCTTCTCTCTGTATGATAGTGGCAGACTTTCTCCTGGAAATTACTAAATGCCAGTAGATTTCCTTCGTCCTAACATGTATATCCTGTATTGTATATTGTATATGCTTTTTAATCTGTTTTTATTATTGTTGTACTGCTGTCTATGCCAATAAAGGCTTGCTTCATATTCATTTAACTTCCCAGCTCATTATAAGCCATTTTAAAGAAATCACCAGCAGCATAGTTGCAAGTAGCAATATCACTGAAAAAAGATTTGGGTCCCGTAGCAACTCTGAGGCCAACAAGATTTGTGGGGCTCTGAGCTTTCAAGAGTCAAAGGACCGTTCCACACAACAGAAATGAGATATCCTGAGGACCTTTAAAAAGGCGTCTTGGGAAGGAATTCTGCACAGGAATTCCCAATACATGTTCAGGATGCCTTATTTCTGACCAAGGAGTCTTTTGTTGAGAATGCTTGAAAGTGCACCTTTTTCACCTAAGCTGCCTGCAAGACATCTCCTGCCTGACTGTGCAGAGGGCAGACCTCAGTAGGCATCTTATTTTTCTTCTTTTGATGAGCTATCTCTGTAGCCAGGCAGACGCAAATACGAGAATCTCAGCCACTCAGAAGACCCCTCTACTCCCACTGAAAAACACTCGGTAAATCTGCCCTCCGTGGACCAACTTAGCTTTTCTGTGCAGTAGGAAAGAGCTAAGTCAGGTCTACCCAATATTTTCTAATGAGTGGTAAACCCATCTGCGTAGTTACAAAGATAATTCACTGAAATTGTTGAAAAGGGAAAGTATATATTGCCAGAATTGGCAGGATGAGCTGAGTACAACTATCTACTTTTGGGCTAAAAATACACTCAGGATCAGTGGCGAAGCTCCCAGGGGATGGGGGGTGCGCCACACACCGGGCGCACAGATTTGGGTCACGTGGGGGGCACAAAATTCCCCCGGCCCCTCCCCCTTCCCCCATGCCCCCCTTTGGGGGCCCCGCCCCCACACTTACTTTAGGAAACCTCACAGGCTGGAGAACAGGCCTTCCTGTTCTGGTGGGAACTACATTTCCCAGGGTCTCCTGGGAAATGTAGTTCCCACACAGGCAGGCCTGTTCTGCAGCGTGATCCCCCCCCACAACGCCCCCCCTGCAGTGGCACCCCACACTTACTTTAGGAAACCGAGCAGGCTAGAGAACAGGCCTTCCTGTGTGGGAACTACATTTCCCAGGAGACCCTGGGAATTGTAGTTCCCACCAGAACAGGCCTCCAGCCTGCTCGGTTTCCTAAGACTAGTAGCTCAGAATGATGGTGAGTGGTGGGGTGCATTAATGAGGGGCACTGGGGGGCACCAGTGTGTGTGAAAAAAAAGCCAGAGTGCGCACCGGGCGCACTCTGGCCCAGCTAAGCCTCTGCTCATGATCAGAGCTTGCAGAACAAATGTCCTGGGGCAACCTTTAACAAATTGAAACAGGGAGAATCCCTTCAGCAACACACACAGTGTTGGATGCCAACCAGACCAGAAAGAGAAATGGTTGGGTGGGGAAGCAGCCTCTTTTCCCTTCTGATGCCTTTGCTGCCCAGAACTAAGCCAGCCAAAGTGGGTTTAGAGAGTCGGTAGCCAAAGTGGGTTTAGAGAGTCGGTATGAAAGAGTCCTTTTTGGTCAATTTACCCATCCAGCTTTTCAAACTGCAGATATGATTTTTCTCCTTCATAAGGCTTAAAGTCTATGCAGGACTTCAGTCGGAACATTTCAAATGCTTGCAGGATGACACCTTTAGTATTCAAATCTGAAAGAAAGGATAAATACAGGAGCAAAGTCTAAGGTTGAATCAGGCTTAAAATGACTGCCCAGAGAATGCAAAAATAAACAAACCTAACTTCATTGTCAAGAGCGCTAATTTGCTCAAGTAAGTAATTCAACACATACACAAGAAATCACTCTGGATAAGAGTTTGGCATTGTAATTATTTTTGGAAATGCTGCAATCCAGATGTAGGGAAATTTTCTATGCTGGTTCCAAGAGTGTGGATTTTCATTGACAATTCACAAATTTTGCACTATTTCTGTAACAAAATATGACTGCAGGACTATCATAAAGAAATGAAGCCGGAAGTCTACATCTTCTGTAGCCTCAACTGCAGACTGTTCTGATGTAAAGGAGTGAGCACATGAAGGGGAATGAATGTTATACAAGATGGCCTCTCCATGGAGAATTATCCTCTCCTCGTTTGATTATGCACAGCAAAGTTCCCGCAACTTCAAAGAGAATTGGCCAGGGAATCTTTTGCCGTTTCTGCACTGCTTCACGAGTGGAGGTGCACTGTCCTAATTGACACCGGTGCACACACACACACACACACGGGCTGTTCGCATGGTGCCCTGTGAATGGCCTCAGTGCCCCAGTGACCCACTTACCTTGTCTCCCAGCCGCCGTCACACTGGAGAGGCCAGGGTACCAGGGTGGAGGCCAGGAGGCATGTCCCCTGGCCATTCCAGAGTGATGTGGCTGGGGGACAAGGTAAGAGGGATCTGTGCCGGTGTGGGGAAAACCCCACCTTCCACCTGGTGCTGTTCGCTCAGCACCAAATAAAAGCTGGCATTATCCAAAAAACGCTGTTGTGGGTGGAAAACGCTGCTGCTGCGCAGAAGTAGCTGTGTAATCTACCCCCTCCCCCCATAATGGCATTTTTACTGACCCCACACTGGTCTACATGGGCCTTTGTTTCAGGGCATGTTCGTCATTATTACCCACCCTGTTTGCAGCCAGGCAGACATTACCCACCTGCTGGGTTTTTGCTGAAGTCCAGGCGGGGCGATGTTTTGTGAGTTCTCTATTGCATACACGTGCTTTAATTTTTAATATAATAGTTAAGTTTTATCTTTAATCTTATCAATTGATTGATATATCAATCTGTCAATCTACTGATAGATGCATTTAAGATATTTATATCTATTTAAGAAAAGAATAGAATAGAATAGAATCTTTATTGGCCAAGTGTGATTGGACACACAAGGAATTTGTCTCCGGTGCATATGCTCTCAGTGTACATAAAAGAAAAATACATTTGTCAGAATCATAAAGTACAACACTTAATGATTGTCATATAGGTCTAGTAAGCAATCAGGAAACAATCAATAGTAATAAAAACATAAAATGTAAAATCATAAAATAAATGAAATGAAATGTCAGCACAGGCTATAGTCATACAGTCATAAGTGGGAGGAGATGGGTAATAGGAATGATGAAAAAAGTAGTGCAGTAATTATATAATAAATATATAATAAATAGTTTGACATTATCAAGGGAATTATTTGTTTAGCAGAGTGATGGCATTCGGGGAAAAAACTGTTCTTATGTCTAGTTGTCTTGGTGTGCAGTGCTCTGTAGCGACGTTTAGAGGGTAAGAGTTGGAACAGTTTATATGTCAGGATCACGAGGGTCAGTAAATATTTTCACAGCCCTTTTTTGACCCGTGCAGTATACAGGTCCTCAATGGAAGGCAGGTTAGCAGCAATTGTTTTTTCTGCAGTTCTGATTATTCTCTGAAGTCTGTGTCGATCTTGTTGGGTTGCAGAACCAAACCACACAGTTATAGAGGTGCAGATGACAGACTCAATGATTCCTCTGTAGAACTGTATCAACAGCTCCTTAGGCAGTTTGAGCTTCCTGAGTTGGCGCAGAAAGAACATTCTTTGTTGTGCTTTTGATGACATTTTGATGTTAGGTGACCATTTTAGGTCATGAGATATGATGGAGCATAGAAATTTAAAGGTCTCTACTGTTGATACTGTGTTGTCTAGTGTGGTGAGAGGAGGTAGGATGGGAGGGTTTCTCCTGAAATCTACCACCATTTCTAGGTTTTAAGTGTGTTCAGTTCTAGATTGTTCCAGTGGCACCACGAGGCTAGTTGTTCAACCTCCCGTCTGTATGCGGTTTCATCGTTGTCTCGAATGAGACCAATCACTGTTGTATCATCTGCAAATTTCAGTATTTTAACAGATGGATGCGTTTGAGATGCAGTCATTGGTATACAGAGAGAAGAGAAGTGGTGAAAAGTACACACACAGCCTTAGGGGGGCCCTGTTGCTCATTTACACAGGTGTCTGATGTAATTTTTCCTAGCTTCACCTGCTGTTTTCTGTCTGTTAGGAAGCTTATGATCCACTTACAAAATATGCTCAGGTACTGCTAGCTGATTTAGTTTCGTCAACAAAGAGGACCCTCATAGGTCTCTGGCGATTCAAGATGCTGTAGAATATAGTGCAAAGCCATATTAACAGCATCATCCTGTCCCGATCTATTTGCTTTCGGTATGCAAATTGCAAGGGTCCAACAGTGGGTCCATGATGGTTTCAAATGGTACATCACTAGCCTTTCAAAAGTTTTCATAACTACAGATGTTAGAGCAACTGGTCTGTAGTAGTTCAGTTCCTTGATGGAAGGCTTCTTGACTGGGGGGACGATAATGGAGTGTCTGAAGCAGGAAGGAACATAGCACATCTCTAGTGATTTGTTGAAGATTTGGGTGAAGATGGGGGCCAATTGGACAGCACAGACTTTTAAACAAGAAGGTGTTATCTTGTCTGGGCCTGGTGCTTTTCCAGGCTTCTGTCTGTGAAATAGATCTTGCACTTCCTTTTCTGAGATCACCAGGGGTTGTAAACCCAATGAAATGTTTCAGTTGTAGGAAGTTTGGCTATTGTTAGTGCATCTGAAATAGAGGATGTGGAGAAAGGTGACTGCAGATAGCTGTTTTCAAACCTACAGTAGAACACATTCAAGGTCGTCTGCCAATTGCTGGATTTCCTTCAGCTTGGGAAGGAGGGTTTGCTGTAACCCGGTGATATTTTTGAGAGTTTTCCACATGTTTGCTGTTTGGATTTGGTGAAAGCTGATTTTTAACTTTTTTCAGAGTAGTTTCTTTTTTGCTGCTCTGATCTCCTTTGATAATACATTTCTGGCCTGATTGTACAGCATTCTATCACCTTTTCTGTAGGCCTCTTCTTTGGAACGGCGTAACTGCTTAAGTTTAGCTGTGAACCAAGGTTTGTTGTTACTATATATCATAAGTTCCTGGTTGGTATACAAAGATCTTCACAGAAGCTGACATATGACGTTACAGTATCTGTGAGTTCATCCAAATCTGCAGAGATGTCTTTAAAAATATTCCAGTCTGTACAGTCAAGGCAAGCCTGCAGCTTTAACTCTGCCTCTTCAGTCCAAGTTCTCACTGATTTAGTTATTGGTTTTGTGGCTTTAAATCTTTGTTTGTAAGCAGGTACAAGGTGAATCATGCAATGATCAGAATGACCTACAGCTGCTCGTGGTAAAGACCGATAAGCATCTTTCAGTGTTGTATAGCAGTGGTCCAAGATATTCTTGCCTCTGGTGGGACAGGTGACATGCTGAAAGTATTTTGGTAGGTCTTCCCTTAAGTTTGCTTTGTTTAAATCTCCCAAAATAATAACCAGTGAATCAGGGTATTTGGCTTCAGCCTCCATAATCTGATCGGCTAGAGTTCTTAATGCCTTTTTTACAGACGCTTGTGGATGAACATAAACCAAAAAAAACAGAACTGAATTTATTTCTCGAGGGGAATAAAAGGGTTTGCAATTAATAAGTAGGGACTCCAAGTTTTCATCACAGAATTTTTGAATTATTGTTATGTCTTGACACCAGCTTTTGTTGATGTATATACATAATCCTCCTCCTTTTTTCTTCCCTGATAATTCTGCAATCCTGTCTGAACGAAATATCTGAAACCCCGGTATGCACATGCTATTATCATCAAAAAGTCTCTAATAGAGCATCTGTACACTTTGCCAGCACACTGGTTGTCTTTTATGGCAGGAAGTGAGGAGAAAGTAATGGTGGTGTGCAAACTGCAACACTACAGAAGAACAATGTGAACTGCCTCCTCAGGTTCACAATCACCTGCCTCTCGAAGTGCTGTAAAACCAAGTGCCAATACCAGACTTTTTTTCTGGTGTAGTCTGGAATCACTGCTTACTTGTGAATAAAACTATGAGACCGGAGACATCCCAGTTTGTGGATGACATTGCAGAGGCAAATCGTGTGTTTGGACTGATCGACTTTTATTTTGACTTTTTTAGTATTAGTATTGATTTATTGATACATCTATATTTTTTTTAAATCTAAAGATCTAATAATATGCAGGAGCAGGAAGACCACAGGAAATGGAAATGATTCAACAGGACAAGAAGCAGGACGTAGTTGGCAACAGGGAGGAGGGTGAAGGGGAAGCATGCCAAGCATCATGAGGGTGTGTGTGGGGTGGTGGTGGTGGTGGTAAGATCAGGCAGTCTGGCTTCAGGTGGTGGGAAGAGGTCTGAGGTGAAGCTGTGCCCACTGGCAAATCTGTCCCACTATGTTAGCAAAACAAAATTAAAATCATGCTGTAAGTGGATTTGCTTGCCACGGAGAGAGTGGAACATGAAAGCGGGGCTAGAGAAAATATGTCCATACAAGAAATCTTGCCATGGCAGACATTCACCTCCACCACGCAGCAAACACCTCATGCGTAATCTGCCCTCCTTCCCTGCAATGATCAACATGGCCTACTGTCATGTGTCTCAGAGGCATCTGTTTCAGGCAATATGTGGAGCAGGTCAGAGAAAGTTGTGGCGTGACGACAACCTCTTACATGATGAGTGCATTATGGGAAAGAAATGCTCAGCACAGGGGTGTATTTTGAGTGGCTTAGACTTGGACTAGGGACATCTGTATTTAAGTCCCAACTCAGCCATGAAGCTGGTTGGTTATCATGAGGTGGTCACTCACAGTGTAACCATGCAATATGCCATTAGTGGTTGGGCATCCACTGCTGGCCATAATTCAAGATCAATGGACAACCTATAGCCCAGACTTGCCTCCCTGAAAACTACAAGGTGATGAACATTTCATCCTTTCTTGTGTTTATTACTATGATATGCTGAAATAATTATTTGGAGTGAGGGAAAATGCAAAAGAAAAGAGAGCTCTTACTCAAAGGACTCTGCCACTAGCAATCTTATGAGGCAGTTTGATTTAGATTGTCACTGTAAGATATCTTTTGCCACATATCATAAACTTTATTGCCATACCTAATCTCATCCCTTGTTGAAAAACTATGATCAGAGTAGCTTTAACCAAGTATATTTTCTATCTTGACATTAGAACTTTGGACATTACTTGTAATGACACCTACAAAACTCACACACACACACACACACACACACACACACACACACACACACACACACACACACACACACACACACACACACACACACACAGAAACACTCTTTAACCATCCACAGGATGATCTTTTAAAAACCTGGTTGCTAAAATATATAGATTTGGGGGCGGGGGGGGGGGGGAAGCTATGTACTAAAAAATTTTTTTTCCTGTTCAGAGTGTTTTCCATTTTAAATGGGCAGGTTGCAATTATAAATCTAGTGGATTATGGGTTGGATCTATGTTGGCAGAAGGTAGGGAAGGAGAACTTACCGATGGGAGAGGTAATTGGCAGACCAGATGCAATGACATTGCTTGCAGTGTGATCCAGAAGTGATCCACAAATGTGATCCTGGAGATGATGCCCTAGCATTTACCCAAAACTCTATGGTTTAACCACAGAGATGTGGGCAAATATTAGACCATAATATGATGTGATGACTTCATTTCCAGGTCATAACAGAAGTCACACAGCGGTGGGCAATGACAGCAGGGGCATGGGAGCTGCCCCCGCATCAGTGGGAAATGGATCACACAGATCTGTTCCAATAGAAGCGGTCTGTGGAATCCAATCCACTTTGGACCAGAAAAGGGAAGGGTTGTCTGTAGGGAAAATATACCAACAGGAATGCCAAGAAACAAAGGATCTTCTTACCTAAGGTGCTACCCATTATATAAGGAATTGGAAGTTCCCACCTGTAGGAGGTGTTCCTCAGTGCATTTTTCTCTGACTGTCAAGAAAATGAAAGATATGACACCTTTAAACAGTTCTTCTTTCTCTAAAATCTTCTCCAAGAATTAGAGAAACCAAACCTACCGGCAAGATAATGTCACCTTCAAAAAACGTCCTTTGGGAAGCTGAAAAGAGATCATTTTAAAATGGTCAAGGGCATTGTTTTCAAGGGATCAGTTCATATTTCCTTTAGATGCTTTGAGGGTTTTTTTTAAAAAAAATGTCAAATGTATATCATGCCCTATCCTAACAGGGCTCATCTGAGTTGGGACATCTGAGTAAAAAACAACAACAACAGCTGAATGGGATGTGATCGAGGGTTTTTCAATTTAAGTGCCAAACTATACAAGACGTGGGTTTTATCCAGAGGAATGGATCTGTGTAGTCAGGTCAGCAGTTCTAACTCCAGAAAAAGTCCACCCCCTACCTGGAAATTGGCCACCTGGTAAATAAGAGACTTAGTCCGAGGAACTAATCAGTTTTTGACATCTGAGATGATAAGCTAACACTACAATCCAAATTGGGGGTGGTGGGTGGCGCGCAGAGGCAGCCAGAGGCTATTTGGAAAAGGCAGTGCCATGCCGCCTCCACAAAGGTGGCACAGAAGGGAAAGAAAACAAAAACCCCTCTCGCTGCCCACATTGCCCCATAGGCCACACAGCCTTATGCCGCACTTCTGTGCACTGTTAGTCTGCAAGGCTCAGGGCCTGTCAACCCTGGACTGGAGTGCTGGTGGAGGCTGACTAATTTTGGCTCCACCCCTGGGAACACCTTGGCCTGGCCCCGTCCCAGCATCCAAGTAGATGCTGGCATTGCTCCACAACAGCACAGCACAGACTTCTGGGTTTCGCCACCAAGCTGAGGGGTGGCTGGGCAGCTCTGCCCCCTCTGCTAGCAGGGGTGCCCCTTGTGCAACCCAGGGGGCAAATGCATCTGCAAGGCCTTCTGCCACTCCCTGTGAGAGTTCCTCCTGCCCCCAAGTCTGGATTGAGCTGCCCAAATCCTAGAGCTGTTGAAGACCTTAAGGAAGAAGACCTTGCTGGAAAGTTTGTGCAAGTCAGTGGTTCTTAACCTTTAATCTCCCCACCCCCAAGAGCACAACATGATCACCGACTGCCCCTTGAGATACAGCATATTTATGATATGTGTTTATGGTACAGAGATCTTGGGTAAACATTCAATGACACCCTTGTGTCTAATGACCGTCCTAGCTCCTTTACATCTAAATAGCTCTGAAGCATTTTAAGGGACTGGAAGAGATATCTTGGATCTCGGGTGTTATCCTCAAGATAGGAGAGAATTTTTTCTCTCTTTCTCACAATACTAAAACCAGGGGGCGTTCATTGAAAATGCGGGGGGGAAGAATTAGGACTAATAAAAGGAAACATTTTTCATGCAATACGTGATTGGTGTTTGGAATATGTTGCCACAGGAGGTAGTGAGAGCCGCTAACCTGGATAGCTTTAAAAAGGGGCTTGGATAGATTTATGGAGAAGTCGATCTATGGCTCCCAATCTTGATCCTCCTTGATCTGAGATTGCAAATGCCTTAGCAGACCAGGTGCTCAGGAGCAGCAGCAGCAGCAGAAGGCCATTGCTTTCACCTCCTGCCTGTGAGCTCCCAAAGGCACCTGGTGGGCCACTGCGAGTAGTTGAGTGCTGGACTAAATGGACTCTGGTCTGACCCAGCAGGCTTGTTCTTATGTTCTTATATTCTAAGATCTCTCTCTCTTTCTGCCATCAAGTCACAGATGATTTATAGCATAAGCAATACAAAACAGCTCTGTTTCTCTGGCCATCCAAAACCACTGCAAGTGGGAATCAGGGGCACCTTAAAATGGGCTCCCCCATTTGTTTCCACACCGTGCCCCCTCCACCCAGAAAACCCCTGGTAAGTTACCCTCTGAGGGACAATGTAGTCCCTCTTCAGAATCACTAGTGAATCACTAAGATAGATGACTTAGTGGCCCTTGGATATATCTAACCAGACTATTCCAAAGACTTAACAACAATTAACAGTACATTTCTAAGCAGAATTACTCCAGTCAAAGTTTACTGGGCTGAAATTAGAGTAACTTGGTTTAGAATTGCACTTGCAATCTTTGGAGTAATTCTGCTTAGGATTGCACTGTAAGTCTTTGGAAGAGGAGGCAGCTGTTCCTGCCACTTATCCTATACAATGATGCAGCTGGCCTCCACTTGGGCCAGGGCCTTTTCTGCCTTGGTCCCTGCCTGGTGGAACACTCTCCCTCCAGCTGTCCGGGCCCTGCGGGATCTTGGTGTTCACTTGGGGCCTGTAAAGGCAGACTGTTCCACGGGCTTTGGAGGTCTTAGCCGCTGATTAGGTGCCCCTTCTACTCTATTCCTCCGGTTTTCGGAGTCCCCCTGTCATCTAGGGGACCCACTTTTGTTACTGTCTTGTTCCCCCTTTTTTGGGAGGGTTTAATCTGGGGTATTGCTGACGCCATTTTACTGAAATACTGCTGCGTTTTAAATATTTAAACTTTTAAACTTACATTTTAATTTAATGGGGTTTTGTTTATATACTGTATATGGAATCCATGTTGTACACTGCCCAGAGCCCTTTGGGGATTGGGCGGTATAGAAATCCAATAAATAAATAAATAAATAAATAAATAAATAAATAAATAAATAAATAAATAAATAAATAAATAAATACTGAAGACTCCACTTTGCCTACAATGGCCCAAGGACATTCTGAGAGGCACTATAGAGAATAAAGTTATTATCCACCTAGAGCCTTCGATGGGCCACATATCTGAAAAAAAATGTTATTCCACCACAGTAAATTTGCTCACCCGCATTGATTTCCGGGATCCCATGCCTTGATTCTCCTTCATCTAAGGTGTATACAGCTAAATGGATAGACAAAGATGTGAATATCAAGACATAGTTGCCTATTTGCAGACAATTATTTCAGCTTGTTCACTTCACATCTCAGAAAAAGATATCCCTTTTTTAAAAAAAAAATCATACTCGTAGTCTTTTAACTGGTGTACCTTCATTGGTGTCTTCTTCAGTCTTCCTGATCTACAATAGCAATAGGACATCCACTTAATTAGAGGAAAATCTCAGCCTCAAATCAATTCAGAAAACACGCAGAAGATGAACATACCACAAAAGTAGAAGAAAGAGAAAGCCACGCTGCCAGGCACAAGAGCTTCAAGGGTGCCATCTCAGAAGATAACTCGGGACAAACTGCAGAAGAACTGCTGTAACAGTTACAACCGATATCAGTCAGTGGACTTTGCATGCCATATTCACTGACAATAATGATGCGGCGATAAGCTAACGTTTAATAAGCCAATCTTCTGTTTCCTGGAGTTTGTATCCTGCCATTCTGCTTGCTCAGACAACTCTGAAGTCTTCCTCTGACTCAAGGAAAATATGAACATAAGAAGCAGCTGTAGACAGGATCGAACTATTGGTACCGTGTTTCCCCGAATATAAGACAGTGTCTTATATTAAATTTTGCTCCCAAAGATGCGCTATGTCTTATTTTCAGGGGATGTCTTATTTTTCTGTGTTCTGTTCGTCGGGCATGCTTCCAAACAAAAACTTTGCTACGTCTTACTTTCGGGGGATGCCTTATATTTCACACTTCAGCAAAACCTCTGCTACAGTCTTATTTTGGGGGGATGTCTTATATTCGGGGAAACAGGGTAGCGGCAGCTGGCCAGGGCCTTTTACATCCCCTACTGCCTGTTAACTGGAGATGCCAGGAATTGAACCTGGGACCTTCTGCATTCCAAGCAGAAGATGCTGTCACACTGAGCCACAGAGGCTTGGAGGACGTCATACTTGGCTCAGCGGATGAGTACAACTAGATTTGCCAACCTCCAGGTGGTGGCTGGAGATCTTCCACTATCACCGTGGTGGCGAACCTTTGGCACTCCAGATGTTATGGACTACAATTCCCATCAGCCCCTCCCAGCATGGCCAATTGGCCATGCTGGGAGGGGCTGATGGGAGTAGCAATCCACCTGTATCCTGTATCTGGAGTGCCAAAGGTTCGCCACCACTGCTCCCTGTAAGCACAGAAGGAAAGGAGTGAAAGTAAGAAGGAAATAGAAAGTGAGAGAGAAAAGAAAGAGAGAAAGAGAGAGAGAAAAAAAAAAGAGAGAGAAAAAAGAGAGGAAAAGGGAAATGATTTTTAGATTTACCAGAAGGTTATTTCTTCCCTTCTCCCCATTATTCAGGAAAATAATGGAGAGGAAAAGATTCTGGCAGAAATGCAGCTTAAAAGTCATTTCACAGAGATCATGAAAAGAAGATGTCTTTGTTAAGAGAAAAAGCATTCCAATGTTCCTACATTCCAGAAAGATACATCTTATGCTTGTGTGAAAAGACAAAGCTCATGAAAATAATGTCTTCCACTAAAACATATCTAAAGAAGCACAAGACCAGGAACATAGAAGAAAATAGAAATAAAACATTTTAAATGATTATTTCAACTAAAGGAAATTATACTTATATGTAACTTAAGCCAAGTTTTCTTGAAGACATTTTAGTTATTAAAATTATTAGCTCAGAGAAATAGCAAAGACACTTTGCTTTCTAAAACAGCCCCTATTGTCTCTTCCCACATTCCAAAGAAGAGATACTTTTACTTAGCAATGAGCTGAGAAAGTGTGTGTGTAGAGGAAAATAACTGACCAAAGCAGAGATTAAAAGCAAAGAAAGAGGAGTCAAGCCACGTGAGAAACTATATTCTTAAGAATGCTATTTAACAATGTATCGCCATGATTAACAATGATGGGAATACTGAAACGTCATGAATTGACAGGGTTTGGCTTTGCAACATTTATGATGCATCAGCTGTCTTTATCCTATAAGAACGGAGACTTTTGTATACTCAGCGCGACTCCTCTGATTCTAAAGCAGACCCTCTGAGGGTCCGGAATAAAAATTATTTATTTAATAAGTCCTTGTCGGCTTAAGCTTATTAGCTAACTATTAGTAAACACGTTACTCTGTGGTAACATCCCTGCTACAGAGATTTGCTCGCCTGGAGAAAATGATTGCTTTGGAAGGTGGGCTGGACGGCCGGGGTGGGATCCAAACATTTTAATAACAGGTTCTGATGGTGGTGGGATTCAAACAGTGGGGCCGCCGCACACGCGCCCCTCCAGACCCTGTTGGGCAGGGAGGTTGCTTTAGCTACCCCTTCTCGGCACTCAGAAAAAAATTAGTAACCACTTCTAGAGAAGTGGTGAGAACTGGTTGGATCCCACCTCTACTGTATGGCATTGTGTACCACTGAGGTCCCTCCCCTCCCCAAACCACACCTTCCTCAGGCTCCACCCCCCCAAAATCTCCAGGTATTTTCCAACCCAGAGCTAGCAACCCTAGGTGTTACAGAAGCCAGAACAAAGAGTTTACTCAGGGTAATTGTACAAATACTCCGTTTACTCAGGGTAATTGTACAAATTTGTAATTGTACAAATACTGTGGTAATTGTGCAAATACAGTACCTCTCAAACAGTCAAAATAATGTCTAGCACACAAGTGCCATACTGAATATCACAGCCAATCACTTTGAGCAACCAAGCTTTAAGCCAGTTATCTAATCTGGAGGAACCGGGTTTGATTCCCAGCTCTGCCGCCTGAGCTGTGGAGGCTTGTCTGGGGAATTCAGATTAGCCTGTGCACTCCCACACACGCCAGCTGGGTGACCTTGGGCTAGTCACAGCTTTTCTGAGCTCTCTCAGCCCCACCCACCTCACAGGGTGTTTGTTGTGAGGGGGGAAGGGCAAGGAGATTGTCAGCCCCTTTGAGTCTCCTGCAGGAGAGAAAGAGGGGATATAAATCCAAACTCTTCTTCTTCTTCTTCTTTAGAAGGGAAGAAAGAGGCCAGAAAATAGAAAACACGGGAAAGAGAGACGGTAGCTATGAATCCCTGAAGTCCAATGGAGTCTAGGCTGCCGGGCAGCAAACAGTCTAAAAGAGCTATGCCTACTTGTGCTCCAAACTGCTGCTACAGAAAGTCATGTAGTCTACAAACGGCAGAAGTGCACAACCTAGATGTCTGGCCCCAGTTATAAATAAAGCTGTGGATCAATGAAGGAGCAGAGGAAGCAAGCAAATCTGATGGGTATCCAGACTAGTTAAAAGGGAAGAAGACGTGATCTAGGGCCCTGGGAACAATTTCAACTGGGGTAGAAGAGGAGATGGTTGTTTTGGGGGGCAGGTTTCATCCAGCTGTTGAAATGGGGTAACTGCAGTCAGTTCAAAGAACACGTGAGTTCCCGTGGCAACATCAACAGTGCAGTTAGGTAGGTGTAGCCTCTGGGTTTACCAGTTTCATGGGCCTTTGGATTCCACACTGCATAAATATAACATCTTTAGGACATTATAAAAAGATCTGTTTTGACATTTTGTGTTCCCACAGTGTGGGAGGACGCAAGCGTTATCAACCAAAACGGGTCTTTTCCCCCCACCTGCTGCACAGGCCTCTTGTCAGTTTCACAGTCATGTCTGTCATTTTGTGAGCTGCAGCAGATTCTCTGTGGGGAATCTCCTTGCAAGCAGGCTTTCTCTGCTTGCAATTCATCCATTTGCTGTTTCATTGTAAACAGTACATGAATAAAGTTTGTTTATCTTGGTGATGCCGTGCACGTGTCGTTTTTCCTTTTTGTTTGTTTTGAGGGGATGTTTGTAAAACTATGGCAACATGTGCTGTGTGGTTTCCGGGCGTTTCGCCTGCATCTGTGGCTGGCATCTTCAGAAGATGCCAGCCACAGATGCAGGCGAAACGTCAGGAGAGAATGCTGCTAGAACACGGCCATACAGCCCGGAAACCACACAGCACCCAAGTGATTCTGGCCGTGAAAGCCTTCAACTATGGCAACATGATTAGAGATGCTGCAGTTTGTGCATATTTGTGTCGCTGTAGCTTTGCGGATATTAAACAACAAAAAAAGGAAAAATAGCACGTGCACCAGATTGCTAGACTGAACAAACTTTATTCATCTTTACAGCAAAATCACAGGCAGAGATTGTCTTCAAACTGGGCTGAGGGGAAAAGATCACTAGTTTAGCAATTTTTGAAGATCTTGGGTTGAGAGAAATAAAATGGGCTAAACTCATTTTGGGGAAGAGAGCTGTGTAAAGTTCGTTCCCAAAACAGTTTTTATAACATCCTAAAGGGGTTATATTTGTGCTGTGTGGAATCCACCATACAGTTGGGAGGCGCCTCAGGGATCATCTAGTCCAACCCCCTGCACAACACAGGACACTAACAGCAACCTCCTCCCACTTCCCCACTGACCCATGCTGTATGCCAAGAGAAAGGTTAAAAACCCGCTAGTATCCCTGGGCCAAGTTTGGCCTGGAGGAAAGTTCCTTCCTGATCCTGAAGTGGCAATCGATTGGTATTACTCTGGGCATGTAAGAAAGGGCCAAGAGAGACAAGCACTGATTCATCCCTCTCATGACCAACCAACGTTCACGGAATTGGTAGCATCTATCTGGACCTCTGGACCTCTACCCAAAGTCCAGCTCTGATGGCTTCACTGACAAAAATGGGGTTGGGGAAGAGGAAGAACATGAAGTAAAATTAAGACAGCCGCACAACACTTCCTGCTGCAAGAGGATCTGCTGGCAAGGAAAAGTCATCTCTGCATAAGAACTAACATTTGATATTACAGGAGTGTTGTGGGGTTTCCAGGCTGTATGGCTGTGTTTCAGTAGCATTTTCTCCTGACATTTCGCCTGCATCTCCTGACGTTTTCGCCTGCATCTCACTGTGGAGCCAACAACCCTTTGGTGGAATTCACATACTAATATTAAAGAGAATGGCATGAAACTTAATCCTAAGTAGTCTTACCCTTCTAAACTTATTGACCTCAGTGGACTTATAATGGTGTAACTCAGGTTCTGACTGGACTTCAGAGGATCCTCTGAAGATGCCAGCCACAGATGCAGATGAAACGTCAGGAGAAAATGCTACTGGAACACAGCCACACAGCCCGGAAACCACACAACACTCCAGTGATTCCGGCTATGCATACATTTGATATTACAGTTGCTATCGAGCTATGGATGTAGATGAATGGGACCATGATAAGCAGAAAGACTCAGGAAATTTAAAACAGAGGTTAAAAACAGCATGACTGCATAAATATACACTGATTTAGCTATATATTGAAGGTAGAACCTAAGCAAACTACACATTTAGTTTGTGAAGAATGACTAGCATGTCTCTCCAATATTGGTAGAGATCCTGGGTCAACCAGCTAGGACATGCCACTTTTTTTCCTGAACTGGATTGGGAAACCTGAGAAAAACAGTAATTTCCTGATCGAAAGCCCATCTCACTGACCAGACAGTGGAGTCAATCAACAACTTTTTGGTGGAATTCACATACTAATAGAGAATGGCGTGAAACTAAACCCTAAGCAGTTTTACCCTTCTAAACTTATTGACCTCAATGGACTTAAGCTATAACTCAGGTTCTGGCTGGACTGTAACTTGGGACGTTTCCGCACGGCCACAATGGGGATTGGGTCGGTGTACACGACACCGACCCAACCCTGTGCAAATGGTCCCAGAAACTACCAGGAAGATGGCGCTGCGGAGCACCGTCGCCCGGTCGACCTACCGTCTCTGTGGCCATCGGGCGCATCGCCGAAGCCTGGGGACACCCCCCCTGCCCTGCGCTACTGCTCCGGTATCGCAGGGCAGGGGGGCGTGTCCCCAGGCCTCGGCAATGCGCCCGACGGCCGCAGAGATGGTAGGTCAACCAGTCACAAGGGGGAGGGATGGCGCCTTCGAGCTGCTGCCGTTCGCACGGCAGTGGCTGGAAGCCGCTGTTTTCCGTAAACCTCGCTCAGGAAGCGAGGTCGGAAAACGGCGGCTTCGCACCGCTCGGGAGGCACGAGGGCAGCGCGGCTGTGCCTCCCGTACGAACAGCTTCCTGGGGACGGCGTTTTTGCCATCCCCAGGGCGCTGTTTATGGCCTGTGCGGAAAGGGCCTTGATTTCACATCTTCAACAGCTTTGATCAGCTAGAATGTTTTAGCTTTCCAAACATGATGGGCGTGACCTACTTGATGGAAGGACTGAAGCTGAAGCCACTCAGCTTCTAGCAGAGCAAAAAATACACGCAGCAGAGTTGCTTAAGAAAGTTACTTCTATGTAGAGTTTAAAAATAACGCAGGCTACAGAAAAACATATTTCCAAAAGAAGAAGTCAAAACATAAGTGCTCAAGCACTGGCAAGCAGAAACAGACTTACATGCATACAAAACATGTCACAGCAGATAGCATACCATAACAGCACAGCAACCCTGCAAATAGGAGATAGCAGGCAGCATGTGCAGCAATAGCATTATGGAGAGAGAAACACATACACAAACCTGCATATGAATAGAGTGTTGGAATAAGCGACTTCTGCATGCCTGGACCCTGGGGGGTGCTGTGTATCTCACTCTAACTGTGATGTTGCCTCTCTTGTTTGCCCTCCTTGTCTGGGCCAGGAGACCGCCCACTAACTTCCTTTCTTCCCCATGCTTGCTTCACTTCTGCTCTAGCCTTTGACCCGAGCGCATGGTCAATGGCAACCTGCTCAGTGGGGCCTTTCCCACTGCAGCATCCTCTCACCTCCACACACGTGATGGCGCGTTAGTTGTGCCCACTTGTCGTAGGGAAAGTAATCTCTTTAGACTAGGGTTCTTTCTATCTACCTTTTTCTTGTAACAAAGTTGTGAACTGAAGATGATTGAATAACTGTCAGTTTTACCTTTTACATTTATGTCTCTGGAGAAGTTTCTATAAACTGCACTCACACACACTACTGGGCATATCCATGACTCTAAACGAAATCTAACATAGAGGAGAGAGAGTGAGCGAGCATAGAAGCTAAACCACTAATAAGCAGTTGGTGAAGGTCACCCTTATTAACCAGCTGCACAGCATTAACTTACAATTAAACCCAATGGTGTAACTGACATTGTTCCTAGAAACACAACACATATTGTCAAATATTCTAACACTACTATGGCAAAGGAATCATCAAAAAAAACACCTATTAGGATAGGAAGTGCGTGGTTTGGCAATTAGCTTTCAGCTCAAAGCTCAGAAGCCTTCTGCACACATCTAAATATAGATATATGGCTCCAAATATCTCCTCAGTTACATGATACTGACCACATTTACATGCACATTAGAACAAAAATGGTAACAAAATACATTATCCCGTGGATGGAAAATATACAAAGCAGGTTTTTTTAATCCATATCACCATGCTGGGGGATAACGTAGTGAATCTGTAACCCGGTTTCTTCCCGCTCGGACTTTAAATGTGTTCGGAATTACAGCTGGTACATTTCCCCCCATCTGAGCAATCTGTAGAATGGGGACCCGTTCAGACAGCAGCAACCTCTTCGACACGGGCACAACTCTCTTCCAAGTCACAATTATTTTAACTTTGGGAAGAATGTGGATGGATATATTCATCCTGGCTGTCAATTGCAGAGACTGGATGAAAAAGAAACATCTGAGCATCACTGATAAGATCCTGACCTTACAAGTAATTGTCAAGATATATTTGGGGTGTGTTGATATGCTATGGCACCTTCTGGCACAATTCTGCCCTTGGATCACTCAGATAGACTCTGTCTTCAAAGTGTTTATGGCCAGCCTCACCTATTTCACTGCTTGCAACCTTTGGCTGACAGCTTCCTTGTGCAGCTACTACTGCGTGAAGATTGCAGACTTCAGGCATCCCTTCTTCATCCGCTTGAAACTGAGGCTCCCGGGACTAGTAACCATCTGGCTCCTAGGCTCTATGATTCTATCTTTGGCAAGTAGCCTTCCCTATGTAAGCGGCAACTTGGAAATAGGGTGTAGTAGGAACCTTTCTCATTTCTTCAGAAATGAAAACGTAACTTATGTCACAAGGCTGTTACCTGTGCAAACTTTGCCAGCCCTTGCATGTTCTATAACTTTTACTATCTGTGTTACTTCCGCTGTTCTGTTACTTTTTTCATTTTGGAGGCACCACCAGAGAATGGTGGGCAGTTGGGACGGCCACAGGAGCCCCCAAACCAATACCCACTTCCAGGCAGTGGTCATTATATTGTCCCTTCTCATCAAAAACATTTTTGTTTCCGGTTCTCTCCTACTAGTATTGTCAAGTGACTTGAAAGGGAATTGCACTGTTACTGTTGCAGCCTTTGCTGTTCTACATAGCTTTTTTTTAGTGGAGTCTTTGATATCACTTTGGAGCAATAGGAAATTAAGAAACGAGTTCCGTAAAGCTTTGCATTTTGTGAAGTGCAGAGGATGTACTGTCTAGATGATTTCCATATGCACTGTAGCTGTGTTTTATTATCTCAGGTTCGTGGAAGGCTTTCAAACTCATTGATCCCTGCTAAATCGAGGCCTGCTAGGAAAAAATGTGGAGTAGTTCTATCGTGTGTGTGTATGTATATATGTATGTAATTACCTTATTTGCAGCCTGCCCTCTGACTGGGACTCAAGGTGGATTACATCAGATGAATCTGTGCAATCAGCAGAGAGAGAAATCCAAAGCGTGATGCAGTAGGATTTGACTTGCAGAGCTCTGGAATACATGGAGATATTGCTTGGTAGCCAGAAGAATGCACAGTGTCGTTGCCATTTGTATGTTTGCGGAAGCTAGAACAATGAGACCATCTAACAGGCATCTTCAGAGTAATAAAAAGGACTGCAGAAAGACAGGACCATTGTTGTGTATACCAGACCTTCAATATCAACTGCATTTACTTGATATGAAAACCTCTGGGGTAAAAATATGTCCCTAATTAATTGGGCAGCAGACTTATCAAAAGCTCTCTCCTTTTTTGAAAAACAGACTGCCCAAGCCAGTTGGTGGCAGATGACTCTTCAGAAAAAGCATTGTCCCCTTTTCTCTCATATTTTGGAGGAGCCGGCCGCAGTTCTATTGCCCCCCATTGAAACCGGAACTAAGCTGCCTTTTCCATCTTGGTAGGGCTCTGATTCCATCCTGCCTCTCCTCCCTTCTCCTTTGGCCTTTAGACCGGGCGCCTGTGTGTGTGTTTTTACACAACCTTTGTTGTTTAATTTGTATTTATTGTTTTAATTGCTGCTGAATTTTAATGAGTTAGATTTTATGTTATATTGATTTACTGTTCTGGAAACAGTCCTGTTGTGAGCCGCCTCGAGCCCTTCGGGGATGAGGTGGCCTATCATCATCATCATCATCATCATCATCATCATCATCATCATCATCATCATCATCATCATCATCATCATCATCATCATCATCAAGAATAAGAATAAGAATAAGAATAAGAATAAGAATAAGAATAAGAATAAGAATAAGAATAAGAATAAGAATAAGAATAAGAATAAGAATAAGAATAAGAATAAGAATAAGAATAAGAATAAGAATAAGAATATGTATTTCTAAGGGCTCAAATACATAATCCTGACTCATAGTTTACGGTTGCACAACCAGACTCACAGTCAGATATACACGGGGGTAATTCACCTTAAACAGTACTTGTGCCAGGCATGGCACCTGCCCATGGCACCTGACTACAAACCATTCAGGCCTCAAGGCCACCCCTGGTCAGGGAGAACATCCTTTCATATACCTATCTATCATATGTTAATGGACCTTTTGTTCTAAATCTCTGTGCTTGGTAACATAGCTAAGTAGACGACCTCATCTTGGACCTCCGGAAGGGTGGAGGAAGGAGCAGAGGCTTCAGGCAGAAGACCATCACTTGGTCTTGAGACATTCAGCTCTCCAAAACAAAGCTTTTCACAGCTTGTTGTTGTAACGAACCAGTAACGTCCAGGCAAAAGCAACCGTTCTGAGTTCTTTATTGAGCTGGCATTCTTAGTCAGATACAGGCGATGCGGGATCTGGAGCCCCAGATCTCAGTCACAAGCTTTTACAGAGTGTCAAAGCAGGTTCCCGCCAAGACAGTGTAAACAAGGCAGAGTTTCACATAGACTAGCAAGCAAGTAAGAGATAACCGAAAACAGCAAAATTCCCCTTCCCAGGCAGAAAGCCAGAAACCTCCGGCGGGAACCTCTCAAGGTCGGAACGCACACACTCACCACAACCTTACAGTTGTTCTATTAATCAGTGGGAAGATGGGAAGGGGTTTTCGAGAAGGGAATAAATGTGTCTACAGGAACCAAGATCCCCAGATCTGTCTTCCTGCTGTCTGAGTCCTTGTCGTCAACCCAATAAAGGCTTCTGATTTCATATCCAGAGTCAATTTTTTTTTATCATTCTGCCAAGACCTAACAACGTTTGCTCACAGCTGAAAGGGAGGTGGGGGAGAAAGCACTTCCATTTTCTCTCCTGCTCCACAAGGCACTGTTTACGGTTAATTCCCCCCAAAGTAGTCTGACTGTGATTTCACTTGTATACTCATGATCTGAAACATGTCAGCCAAATTGTGTATTAGAGCCCTTAGAAATACAAGTGAACAGCCAGTTTGGGGCAGGGGAAGGTGTAGGGGAGAGAAAGTGGATCAAGTTTTCTGATCCCATCGAGATAATTCTTTACACAACTCCACTTAGGACCAAATGCAAATATATATACCAGGAACAATATACTGCCTAAATATATCTTCAGAGCCACTGGAGTTAGATTCCTTTCTTGGAAATGAAAGAAAGCTACGCTTTCTATATACAACATGCTGAGAAAACACCTGGTCCCAGAACAGCCAAAAAAAAAAATCATCAGCACCTGAAACAGACCATTGGATAAATCAAAGCTTAGAAGCCAATACTGGTTACCATACTGTGATGGACCTAAGCATCGTGCAATGGCAGAAAAGTGTGACTGTAAAATTCTAATCCCTCATAGAACCTGAAAGAGTGATTGACAGGCTGGGAGTGGGTGGAGTTAAGAAGGCTGATGGGAATTCTGATGGGAATATAAGGATTTGAACTCTGAGATGCAGAGAGATCAGATGTTTATCGTGTCTGCAAATAGACCTGTGGTGCTGCCAGGGAGAGAGTATTGGGGGGAAGAGGACCATACTCTAGCCGTGGAGGGGAATTATCTTCTAGGGAGAGAATAATTCCTACCCCAGATTCTAATAACAGCTAGATCATCTTCTGGACAGCATGGGTAGAATGCAGGGAACTGACTGTGAGAGTTTGTGTCAGAGAGGGACCAATCTCAAGTTTGGAGGCAGATTTTACACTACGAAAAAGAAGAATGTTTATCCCTAGTTCTAAGGAGGAATTGCTTCAAATGCTGTCAAATGATCCTAAAGTATGGGGAAGTCTGAAGGGAATGTGAATTGAGTGAATCACTTTTCTCTATAGTTTATAGTTAGCATATGAACCAACATCTACAAGTCTACCTTTTATTTCAAAGTATTAAGAACTTGGTGACAAACTGAAATCATATCAAACAGCAAAAGACCATCTGAGCTGTACCTCAGGAAAATCTTCATACCTGTTGTGGAGAAATGGCTCCTTCCCCCCCCCCCCTTCCGTTTCCTTTTTGCCTTCTGAGGGTGGGAACCACCAGGGTGAATCCTCTCCAATAACCACACTGGACACTTAGCTGGGATAAACATTTGGCCATAGCCATTTTATTAGCCAACCACAAAAACAGAAGCGTGAGGCGTAGCATGGGTCTTGATCTGGCCTGTCTGTTTCATAGCGAAGTTCCAATGGGCGGATGCCCTGTATTGGGCCCGCTCATGAAGGGCTCTGCCGGGCGGACGCTCCTGGCAAGAGGTGATCCCCATTTTGCCGGCTCGGCAGGGCGGTTGCCTCTTGCCGCCATCGGCACTCCCAGATCATTACCCATGCGCCACCGCCAAACGGCTATGACAGAAAAATTGCAACAACCGGACAAATCCAGGGAGAGGTGGGTTAAGACCGTCAGCTGGCTGGCGAAGCACATAGCCAGAACAAGGAGGAGCTTCCCTTTAAAGGGTCAATCCTGCCCTCCCCTCGGTGGCGGCACGCCAGCCCTTGCCCAACATGGCTTTCGGGCTTAGCTTCGCCCTCAGTTAGGCGAAGCGTCACCATCAGCTCACCCGTCCCACCCCCAGAGGCAACCGCAGCCGGTGGGTGATTCACAGCTGTCTTTGCCTTCTGAGGGTGGGAACCACCAGGGTGAATCCTCTCCAATAACCACACTGGACACTTAGCTGGGATAAACATTTGGCCATAGCCATTTTATTAGCCAACCACAAAAACAGAAGCGTGAGGCGTAGCATGGGTCTTGATCTGGCCTGTCTGTTTCATAGCGAAGTTCCAATGGGCGGATGCCCTGTATTGGACTTCGCTCCGCTGAAGGGCTCTGCGGTGGGGCAGCTCCTGGCAAGAGGTGATCCCCATTTGCCGGGTTCCGGCAGGGCGGTTGCCTCTTGCACGCCATCCCGGCACTTCCAGATCATTACCCATGCCACCGCCACAAGAGCCGCGGGCTCGCCTGCCCGGCTCCCCAAACGCCTTCCTAATGCTTGTCCAGTCCTGCAGCGCTCCCCGTATTGCGCGCAACCACAGGTCCATCCCTTGTTCAGACAGATGGACGCCATCCTCCCGATAAATAGCCATTTCCCGAAAGGAGATGGCCGGATGGGCGATGTTCCTGCCGCCAGCCGCCAAAACGAACCGGGAGACTGCCCGGCAGATCTTTTTCCTGGCTGGCGCTTCATCCCACAAGCTTCTGGCCAGCGCCCCGCGCCATACCCGCCTTTCCAGCAGCTGGGACCAAAAAATCACGGTGCCCGGCAGAAGCAGGGGCAGTGCCGCGAGACTGGACAGTATGTCGTGGAGAAGCTGTATCCGCTTCATCTCGGGCAAATCGTTTTCCCCCAGCTGGATGATAACCGCGTGTGGGGTGCCACGATGTTCCCGGGTCTGGCGGAGCTGTTGCAGGAGCGATGCCCAGCGCATGCCTCGAATCCCCACCCAGTGAACAGTCACCCGTGGTTGCAGGCCCAATGACTCTCCCCATCCGGAGGTAGCCGCGTAGCGAGATGCCCAATGCACGATGCTGTGGCCCACGATCCAGACCTGCCGGCCTGCCTGACCTGTCAGGGCTTAAACGAAGAGAATTAGTGGGAGGGGAAAGGTCGAACATAGCTCTTGTATGCGGAGGATCGCCACCTGCCCAACTCCTGTATCCCTGGTCCGGAATACCCCCCCAGGACCGCCGCCGTAGACGCTGCTCCGATCCGGAAGGAGTGCAACCCACGTCTGAGTAGGTGGAACCCAGCCTGGCCAGGGCCATCGCGAGCACCCCGCCAGTTGGTAAGGAGAGAGGGGTGCGATCCTGATGTACGAGGAGCACCCCGTCCCCCGCCGGGCGGGCCGCCAGATAGGCCCTAGAGGTGGCAACTGGGCAGGATCCGCTCCCGGGGGCTGCTAGAAGGGTCACCCTGCACCCCCTACCCCGCTGGTCGGTCTTGGACCGTCGGAGCCAAATCTGCACACTGTGGTCCCCGCGCAATCCGGACCCCAAGGCCACCCCACAAAGGTCCTCCGAGGAAGCCACCAGTTCGCTGCTGCGGAAGGCCCCCCAGAAGGCCAGGGAGAAAGCCGCCCTGAATAGCAGCGCTTCGTATCCGGTCAGGCAGACTTCGTCGAGGGCCCCCATGAGCCGGCCAAGGAGGTCCGTGGATATGGGCTGCCGGCCATCGGCCGGGCGTGGGGCAACCCTGCCCCATCCCCTCAGGGCCCGTCGCGCCGTGAAAGAGGACGACGGGTCCCGGATGCCCGCCGCCTGACAGTAGAAGGAAACCGCTGCCAGGAAAATGCGCATAGTCCGGATAGCCCTCCCTCTGGAATGGAGCCTATCCAGGTGCTGCAGGACCGCCGGCTCACTGAACTGTCCCTGTCCGTGCCCCGCTGGAACTCCGCTGTCAGCCCAGAACGTGTTCAAGGCCCCGCGATAGGCCCTCTGTGTCGCCGGGGCCAGGGAGTCCAGTACGCCCTGGATCAGTGATCGGCGCCAAGGCTCCACAGCTCCTGAGGGAAGGAGTCCGGCTGGCTGCGGGCTCCCGGCGCCAGGGCCCGAAACCTCTCTTCCTGGAAGCGGGACAGTGCGTCTGCGATGCCGTTCTCGGTCCCTGGAACATACTTAGCCACAAAAGTGATGTTATTGACTAGGCAGTGTGTCACAAACCGCCGGACCAGGCGCATAACTCTAGGGGACCTGGAGGACTGTTTATTAATGACCCGCACTGTGGCCTGATTATCACACCAGAAGAGTACCTTCTTGTCCCTAAATAACTGTCCCCAAATGCAGACTGCCACTAGGATAGGGAAGAACTCCAAGAATGTGAGGTCCCTCTGAATGCCTGAGTCCGCCCACCCTGGGGGGATTAGCGTTGTGCCGCAGCCGTTAGTAAACTGAAACCCTAGGGCCCCGCGGCATCGGATTGACCTGGAAGTATGGAATCCGGGCGGAAGCCTGGTCTGCCACATGCTCACCCCGTTGAAGTGGTTCAGAAACGCCGCCCACACCCCAAGACCCTCTTTAATGGCCCTGGTAACCCTGACGCGGTGGTGTGGGGCCCGTACCCCCCGGGTGGCCTGGGCCAAACGGGCACAAAAGGGGCGGCCCGGAGCCACAACCCTGCATGCGAAATTCAGGTGACCCAGAACGGTTTGGAAATCCTTCAGCGAACATTTTTTCTGCGTCCCCATCGCTGCCATGAGGGATCGGAGCGTGGCCACTTTGTCATGGGGCAGCCGAGATGTACCGGCTATAGTATCTAGGGTGATCCCCAGGAACACCAAAGATGTAGCCGGGCCTTCCGTTTTTTCCGGCGCTAGGGGGACCCCTAGTTCCGCCGCGACTTCCTGGAAGGCCCGCAACCTGTCCCCACATTCGCTGGAGGTCGCCCGGCCAGCGAACAAAAAATCGTCCAGATAGTGGGTGATGTGGGGGGATGCAGCCCGGTCTTTGGCGACCCATTCTAAAAAGGTGCTGAAAGCTTCGAAGGCCGCACATGCCACGGCACATCCCATTGGCATGGCTTTGTCTACGTACCAGCACCCCCCAAACTTGAACCCCAGGAGGCAGAAGTCCTCGGGGTGGATGGGGAGAAGCCGGAAGGCGGACTGTATGTCGCATTTTGCCAGCAGGGCCCCGGGCCCACAGGCCCGGATAATGGCTACAGCATGGTCCAGTGATGCATATTTAACCGAACAGAGATGGGGGTCGATGCCATCGTTCACTGAAGCCCCGTGCGGGTAGGACAAGTGGTGTATAAGCCTGTACTCCCCCGCTGCCTTCTTGGGCACCACCCCGAGCGGGGATACCCGCAGATTAGGGCAAGGTGGTTCGGTGAAGGGGCCCGCCACCCGCCCCGCCACCTGCTCTTTGCCAATCTTTGCTGCGACCACGCTGGGCATGGCTTTAGCCCTTTGCCGGATTTTAAGAGTTCCAGCTGTCCGTAAGGCCACCACGGGGAGCCCGGGTGGTAGGGGAGTCGCGGAAGCCCTGCAGAAAACCTTCATGAAGGTATCTTGCTGCCTGCCTGTTAGGATATCGCGCCAGCCACGGCAACATGGCAGGGAGGGAGACCGGCGTGTTGGCCAAGCACGGCTGCGCCAGGGTGAAGACGCCGGGCCACTTCATCTTAATGGAATTAGCTGGCGAGGCCCCGCCTCTGCTCCCCTTTGGCTCCGTGTCGTGTAAGTGGCGGGCGGGCACCTTGAAAAAAAGTGTTTGCAGCCGCCTTTTGCGCAGGATTCCCTCCGGGTGCCTATATGCCATGACACCGTTCGCATTGCATGTTCCATGAACCGGTCCTGCACACGGAGCGTGTGCACTTTCCTTGGTTATATTCCCAACATACTAGCCGCCCCCGCCCCTTCTTAGCACCCCCAGCCCGTTGCCCACGGGCCTGGCCCTGCTTGGTGAAAGCCTGCACCTTTAGGGTCCAGATGCGTTGTTCGATGACGTCCCACCGGGCAGTGGCCGAATGGGAGGCCGAACGGCGGAATTCCTCGTCATACTCAATGGCCGCCGCATCCCCAGCGATGGACCTGGCCTCCAGCACGTTGCCCATGTGCTCCCAAAACTGCCACGCCCTCAGGGGGAAGGCTGCCGACAGCATAGCGGCATAGGCCCGGTACCCATTCAACCAATTGTCGAAGCCGCAAGGGTCGCGGTCGATGCGCGCCCGCCACGGGCCTGTGCCTCTTACCCGTGACCCCTGGCTGCCCCGATGGCTTGGCCATGTCAAAGACATCGACATAGTACCCTGCCAGGGCCCGCTCCCTGATTCGCCTTGCCATGTGCCACCCTGGCGGGCAGCTGAGCTCCCCCCCGTCAGCCAAGCGGAGGGATGGGATAGCCAACCCCAGTCAGGGCCCCAACCCTTCCTCAGCCCGCTGGCGAGCCAATCAGGGAGCACTGGGATGGCAGCCCTGTCATACCAGAACGTGCCATCAGCATGTGCCGCGTCGTCTACTGGGTCATACTCACTTTCAGACGACGAGCTCTCCGAGCGCCGGCGTGATGCGCAGCAGCGGGACGAAGATCTCCATCGCCCCTGTCGACGAAGCTGTCGGCTGGCCATCCCGGCCTCTCCATCGGTCCGCCGGACTTCGAACAGGCTCAAACGTCCGGCTTCATTGATGTCGGGCTCTCCTCGCGAGGGAAGAGAGAACCTCTCCCCGTCGCGAGGGCCCCACTCGCTTGTTACCCAGGCCGCTGCTCGGTGCTCTACGGGCGGGAGGGCGGTAGGTGCAGTAGAGGACCCCCGTGGGTGGGTGCCCCTCCCCTGGAAGGCTCCTGGCCATATCCTGGAACCGCCTTTGTTGGTCTGCTTCGAGGATACTCCTCCGTGATACCCTGCGAATTAGGCGGGGGGGGGGGGGGGGGGGGGGCCACCGGCCCGATGCACGGGCCAGTACCCATTAAATTGTCCGGCCGAGCCCTCGAACTCCCCACTGGGCAGCCTCTGGACTCCTGGCCGCCCCCCCCCCACCTGCACGGGCATCACTGCACTGCCTGCAAGCGGCGCCTGGAGTGGGGAGGGGCCAGGGCCAGTCCTGCGGCCCGGAGGGGAGGGAGGAGGAAGGGAGTTGGGTGCCCCCGAGGACCTCCGCGTCCGCCCTGGCCGGGAACTCGCCAAAGGTGACCCGGAGGTAGCCGCTGGCGCTGTCGCCTTTGCGCCAGTAATTCCCTCGGGTCCCTATCTGCACGACCCCCCGTACTCAGTAGCTTGAAATACTTGTCGAGGCGCCCCCTGGTAGCTTCCCAAATGACCCCTTGTGCCTTGAGGAAGGCCTCCCGCTGTAGCCGGGTGGGTGGGTCAGTAAGGGCTCCCGACCCCCCAGGGCCCCCCGGAGACGGGGTGCCTAGGTACACTCCTCGATGGGGCGAATCTGCCCTGGCGCCTGCAGGTGTGCCATGCCCAGGCGGTAGGCAGATGGGCGTTAAGGCATGTGACGCCCGTTAAAGTCAACCAACCGAAGGCGTCCCTGGAGAAACTCGCACTGGAGCGAAGCGGAGAGGAGTAAGAGGTGGCGGAGAGTCCAACCAAATGATGACCCACTGTCCTGGAAACTCTAAACCGCTCTCCATCCCCCCCTCTCTTCCAACTGTCCCCACGCCCCCCCCCCCCGGGAACACGGGGCGGGGTTGTGTGTGCCGCAACGCGGCCGCCAGCCGCAGGCGGCAGGCCACCAAAGGAGCCACTCCCCGTGGCTGGGGAGCGGCGAAAAGCCGCGGCCCACGGGCTTGGTCGCCGCTGCGATGGCGCCATAGCCGCTGCTGCAAGCGGAAGAGCTTGTCCCCTGTGAGCAGGGTGGGTGAAGCTGACTGGGCGCGCCGCCGCTGCGGCGCCTCTGCCCGGAAAGTGCCGGGTGGGGAAGCTGAAAGTAGAGCCCGCAACCTGGCCAGGCCGGGCCGCTGGGCGGAAGGCTGTCAGCCGGGCGACCGGGGCGGAGGCGGCGGGCCGCCGGGTAGAAGTGCCCGGGCCCCGCCTCGGTTTGTGGCAGGGCTGGGCGAAAAATTCCCCATCCCAGCTGGCGAAGCGCTTCCCTTTGCCCGGGTGCCGGGAGAGCGAAAAGGCCAGCAACGCGGCCAGCCGGGCAGGGCTGGGCGGGAAGGCCTCGCTTCCTCAGGCTGGGCGGGCGAGGTGGCAGGCGGCAGACCGCCCGGTGAAGTGCCCGCCTGCACTGGCTGGGCTGCGACATGGCGGAAAAACGCCCCATCCCGCGCCAGAGCGGAGCCCGAGGCGGCTGGGCCACCGCTGGAGCGCTCCCTTGCCCGGGTGCCGGGAGGGGAGCGAAGGAGAGCCGGGCACGAGCCACGGCCAAAGGGCTGGGGCCGCTGGGCGTATTGAAGGCCTCATCCACGAGCTAGCGGCTACCGGGCTGGCTGGAGCGGCCGGGCGATGCCCGGCTTCCTGGCCCGGTTTCAGGAGCGGCGAGGCAAGGCTCGGCCAGCTGGCCGCGGGCGGGAAGGCCTCGCCCCCCTGCGAGCGGGGGCGGGGTGGAGGCGGCCGGGCCACCGGTGAAGTGCCCGCCTGCCTGGTTGCGGCCCCGAAGGCGAGAAGAGTCCGCACCCCCCGGGCCGAAATTAGGGAGGGGCGGAGGCGGCTGGGCCGCCGCTGGAGCGCTCCCCTGCCCGGGTGCCGGGAGGGGAGCGAAGGAGGGCCACGGCCCGGCCAGCCGCAGTCGCGGGCGGGAAGGCCTCGACCCCCGCGAGCAGGGGCGGGGAGGAGGCGGCCGGGCCGCCGCTGGAGCGCTCCCCTGCCCGGTTGACGGGAGGGGAGCTACCGGCCCACGAAACCGGCGGCGGCTAAACCTGGGCGGGAGCGCTGCGTGACGCCGGGCTGAGCGCCTCCCTTGCCGGAGTGCCATGGGAGGGGCTGCGCTGGCGAAAGGCCTGCTGGCACCGACCAGCGGCCTTGAGGACGGCTCCCAAAGCCTCCTCATCCGAAGCGGCGAAGGAGGAAATGGCGGAGGCGGGCGGGCTTCCGCTGAGGCGCTCCCCTGCCCGGTTGCCGGGAGGGGAGCAAAGAAGGCCGGAGGCCGCTGGGCCGCCACTGAGGCGCTCCCCTGCCCGGCGCCGGGAGGGGAGAGAAGCAGGCAGCGGCCGGGCCACCGAGATCAGCTGCGGGGTTCCCGGCCGCGGTTAAGGGGCAGAGAGAGCCCGGGGAACCCCGGGCCTCTGGAACTCTCTTGCGCCTCCAACTGGCGGAAGAAGCCCGGTAGAAAGGGGAACCCCCAAGGGCAAAGAACCCCAAAATTCAGCCCACCAACAACCAGCCTGACCCCAGCGTCCCACAAGCTTTATTGTTCCAGCCATACTCACACTCCTGGCGACGCGGATCGGTAGTTCCGCAATCAGTCTAAATGCGCTGGCTGGCCGACGCACATGGCCAGAACAAAGGAGGGCTTCCCCTTTAAAGGGTCAATCTGCCCTCCCCTCCGGTGACGTCAGCCCTTGCCCAACATGGCTCGGGCTTCGCTTCCGCCCTCAGTTAGGCGGAAGCGGTCACCTTGGCTCCACCGCGTCCCCACCCCAGAGAGGCTAGCCGCGAGCCGGTGGGTGATTCACAGCTATCTTTCTTTTCTCATCTCTCCTTCCTCCAACCAGGTACCTCAGAGATTTGGAGGACTTAGAAAGGCCAAGAGGCACATCAGGGAATGCACTACCTACCCGACCTAGGGGGAAATGATATCTTGACCCAGCCTGACCTGGTCAAAAGGAGGGTGGGGTCTGGGGATCCTGATAAATTGAGGGGAAGTGAGGGCGGCTAGGTCTCTTTGGCTCCAGGTCTCTCTGGAGGGAGCCAGAGCTCTTGCCTGAACTGGGAAGGCGGCATCCATTTTCTGGACCATGTGCTCAGCCAGGTAATGCTTGAGCTCTTTTGCCAATGGCAACATTTTAAGCTTTAAGGACCTACTCTCTGCTTTCTACCACATCTTTAGCCAGGGTATGTGTTAGTAGCAGATAGGAAAAGAGGATTCCATCGGCGCTTTTATCTCCTTTTATTTTGGTAACCCTTTGCTAAATCTGGTGTGTGCTAAAACATATGGTAATCATTTTCTTTTTTAATAGAAGTACTTTTTTAAAACCTTAGCTGTTGGAGGAAAGTTCTCTGTACCACATATGCCCTACTGTCTTGGACACGCTTATTTAAACAGGAGGTAGAGGAGAGAGGCTGAGCAGCGAGCTTTTCCTCCAGGATCTCCAGTCTACCCTGTGGAACCCAGGAGAGGGGAACCAAGGGGAAACTGAGGCAGGGGCCTCGTGCAGTTGGAAAGGAAGCTGGGAAATCCTGATCTTCCCCAGCAGGCAGTCCTCAAATGATCAGGTGGTGGCAGCATACCCAAAGAGAAAGTTAGCCCTCCCCAGGAAAAGTCGGTAACTCCTGGGGGTGTGCAGAGTGCGAAATAGGGCCTGCCAGCCAAAGCAAGCCTGTTTCGCCACACCTGTACATAAAATTACTTCTTTCCTTATTGCTAATATCATTTTCCATTCTATTCCCCTGAGACGTTTAATAAAATTATATTTTATTTGTTGAACTTTAAAAAGAAAAAGTCTCTAGTGTGGTAACGGGTTCAGCAATATCTTAAATATTTGGTAAAGTTCAGATTTGGACTTATTCGGGCATAAAAATATCTGTATACCCAAATAAGCCCAAATACCATATTTGGTATTCCCGAATATGGCATTCAGATATCCGAATATATTCAGGTCTGTCTGAATTTTTTTGTATTTTTGGTGTTTTTGTGTTTTTGCCTGCAGGGGGTGCATTTTAAAGCTAGCAGCACGAAAATTTCAGGGTATCATCCAGAGACTGTCCGTATGATACCACATGGGTTTGGTGAAGTTTGGTTCAGGAGATTCAAAGTTATGGACCTCCAAAGGGGGTCCCCCATTGTTTCCAATAGTAGCTAACAGGAGATGGGGCTACCCCTTTGAGGACTCATAACTTTGGACCTCCTGAACCAAACTTCACCAAACACAAGTAGTATTGCCAGGATAGTCTCCAGATGATACCCTGAAGTTTTGGTGCCACTAGCTTTAAAAATGCTCCCCTGAAAGGCATCTCGGGAAATTTCTCCAGATTCTCTGCTTCAGGGCCTTGGCTCCCTTGCAGTCAAGGGGGAATTTCTGGGTGTATAAGCAGGCTGCACATTTTACAAGGTAGAGGCACAAAACTTTCATGATATCTTCAGGAGACTCTCTTGATGACACCATTAAGGTTTGGTAACCTTTGCTTCTGGAGGGTCAATTTTATGGACCCCCAAAACAGAAGGGCCCATCTTCCACTGCTCCCTGAAGCAAAGTTCACCAGACCTGGGTGCCAGGAAGGTCTCCTGGAGCCACCTTCAAAGTTTTGTGCCTCGACCATGAAAAATTGTGCATCCTACAGACCCCCCCCCCAAATTCCCCATTAGCTGCAATGAAGCCACATCAGAACAGAGAAGCACATCGTAGACTTAAGTGGGGCTTGGTGTTATGCCCAGCTGGCTCTGTGCTGGAGTTTTTATTGGGGGCTCTGGGGGGTGGGTCTTGCTCTGGGTAGGGGCACCTATTTCCCACAGGGCTGCTTCTGTGTCTCCTGAAAGGAACCAGCCAACTTTGCTGAAGTTTGGATGGCTGGGCATTCATTATGTGGGCATCAGGTTCACCTTCAATTGGATGGCCTCAGCATTTGGCCTTCCCACACAAAGTTCTGCAAAGCTGGCTGCTGGTTTCTTTCAGGATACTCACTAGAAGCCCTGTGGGAAATTAGGTGCCTCAGGACCATGAGGATCTGTGCTTTTTACCACATCTTTGTGCCACTGTGGTGCAGGAGATGTGTGATTCTTGTGACCTGTGCTTTTTTACCACATTTTTGTGCCAATGTAGCACTATGGATCATGGGATGTCTGATTGTTGTGGGGGTGGAAACAGGGGCAATGGGTGGGGAAGGTGGGGGTGAAAGCAGGGGCAGTGAGAGAGGAATGTGGGGGTAGCAAGTAGGGACACTAGGAGGGGAAGGTAGGGGTGGCAAGCAGGGGCAGTGGGAGAGGAATGGGGTGTGTGCAAGCAGGGGAGGTGGGAGAGAAAGGTGTGGGGGTGCAAGCAGGGGAAGTGTCTGGACACTTCAATATGTCTGGACACCTCTGTGTCTGTGGTATTTTTCCACAATGCATTGTTCTTCTACCAGAGCTAAGCACAGGCTACCCCACTCTGTTCATCAGATCATTCCTCTGCATGATCGGGTGACTATAACCCTTACTCCCCAATTCCCTCATCTATCCCAAACCTATCCACTCAACACTACTTACATCTTAGGACTCTGTGTGTTCTGCTGCTTTGATTAATGTGTGCTTGTGGAGGCTCATGGTCCCTTAGTAAATTTGTTAAACTTCATTTGCTCTCCTTTGGAATTTCTTGCAAAAGTTGATTTCTGTAAACATAGGCAACCAAGTTTCCAGGCTGGTCCAGACTTTTGCTCGCACCAATATGATGGCTGCATGGTGGTGCACAGGGAGCATTGGGGCCAGCTGTTTGGTAGGGTGGGGAAACAAGGACAGTTTCAACAGGGGAAGCTGGCTCAAAAATAGATCCCAAAAATCACAATAAAAGTGCTTGGGAAAACATTAAAGGAGAAATGAAGAGGAAATGTTTCTGGAACCAAAATGGAGGGTAAACGTGTGGAATTAAAAGAAAGAAGTACGATTTGGTGCCAAGATACACTGTAAAAAACTCATGTAGAACAACCTTTGGGGTCACGGTCACCCAAAGTCAAATGTGGGTGATTCATTGAGGGATGTCGTAGTTTTGTTATTGATTGTTAGATGGAGTGAGTGACAACTGAAGGCTGTGGCAATCTATGGGAGTCAAACCAATTGTTTGCCCATTTCCTCGCCCCCTATCCCTTGTTCTGTGTTAGGTTCCACTCTAACAAACTCTGTGTTTTATAGTGGAGTGTTGATACTGTATGCTGTTGTGATGCCTGGGCTCTGTTGGTGGGTTTTCAGTCAGGTCTGTGGAGAGGTGTATAGGAATGGCACTTTTGATGAGTCCATTTGGACTAAACTATTGATGAGACTCTGAATGGCTGCTGTAACTATCTGTCTTTTATGGACAATTGTTTTATTGTTTTATTGTTTTATTGTATTTATTGTATTTTGGAATGCCAATAAAGGCTATCATGAAAAAAAAACTCAAGTAGAAAAGGTTTCAGAACTCTTCAGCACACAGCTAAATATAGATGTATGGCTCCATACCTCAGTAACAGAATACTGACCACATTTGCATGTGCATTACAGCAAAATAGTTAGTAACAAAACATATCCTGCCTTGGGTAGAAAAAATACAAAGCAGTCCTTTGCATATCTCCATGCTGGTGAAAAGCATCGTGAATATGTAAGCCAGTTTCTCTTACTCAGACGTTAAAGGTGTTTGGAGTTATAGTTGGCACACTTTCCCCGAATCTGCCGCCTTCTGAGGAGTCCATCCAAACAATCTGAAGAATGGGAACCATTTCACAAAACTGCACAGTAGGCAACTTGTTTGACATAGACATGATTTTCTTTTTAGTCACAACTAGTTTTACTTTGGGAAGAGTGTGGATGGATGTATTCATCCTGGCTGTCAATTGTAGGGACTGGAGGAAAAAGAAATGTCTGAGTCTCACGGATAGGATCCTGACCTTACAAGGAAGCATCAAGATTGGGCTTGGTTGTGTGACAATTCTGTGGTTTACACTGGCAAAATTCTGCCCTTGGATCACCCAGCTAGGCACCTTCTACAGAACGTTCATGTCCGGCCTCTGGTATTTCATCTCTTGCAATGTCTGGCTGTCAGCTTCCTTGTGCAGCTGCTATTGCGTGAAGATCGCAGACTTCAGGCATCCCATCTTCATCCTCTTGAAACTAAGACTCCCAAGACTTATAACCATCTGGCTCCTAGGCTCTATGGTTTTATCTTTGGCAATTAGCCTAAACATTATGTTCAGTGACTTGGAAATAGAAGGTCAAAGGAACCATGATTGTATGATCAAAAATGTAACTCATGTCATCCAAACAGGGACACCGTTACATGTGTTTGTTTTGGTGGGACTGGAATGTTTGGCAGCTTCTATTATCTGTGTGACGTCTGCCGTCCTGCTACTTTTTTCACTTTGGAGGCACCATCAGAGGATGCGGGGTCACTGGGAGGGCCACAGGAGCCCCCAAGCCAACGCCCACTTTCAGGCACTGATCATTATATTGTCCCATCTTGTCAACAACATTGTTGTTTTCGTATCTGTTCTACTGATGTTGTTGAGTGACTTTCAACAAAATTCAACTATTAATGTTGTTGCCACAGCTGTTCTGAATACTTGTTTTTTAGTGGAGTCTTTTCTTCCACTTGGGAGCAATAAGAAATTAAGAAATGAGTTAAGTCAGGCTTTGTATATTGCTAAGTGCAGAGGATGTGCTACCTAGATGATTTCCATACGCCCTGTAGCTGTGTTTTATTATCTCAGGTGCATGGAAAGCTTTCAGAATTCCTGCTTAATCTAGGTCTGCTTTTGGTCCACTAGAATAAATGCAGAATAGTTGTATTTATTTTTATGTTTTGAATGGAACTACAGAAAGATTGCAGAATGTCGAAAGCACTTAGTGGCAGGTGACTCTTTGGATCACCAGAGGTGGGATCCAACCAGTTCTCACCACTTCTCTAGAAGTGGTTACTAATTTTTTCTGAGTGCCGAGAAGGGGTTACTAAAGCAACCTCCCTGCCCAATAGGGACTGGAGGTGCGTGTGTGCGGCGGCCCCGCTGTTTGAATCCCACCACCATCGGAACCTGTTATTAAAATTGTTGGATCCCACCACTGTGCATCACCTCTTTTTCTCCCTGATATACTTCTAAGGGCTCAAATGGACGATATAGCTGACATGCGTCAGATCACGGGTACACAAGTGAACTCGCATTGGGGGAATTGACCATAAACAGTGCCGTGTCCACTAGGGAAAGCAAAGCAGGAGAGAAACCGGAAGTGCCTTCTCCCTCCACGCAGCACTCCCTTGCAGTGATGAGCAAACAAATGTTGCTTATGGTGTATTCCCCTGATGTGTATCTGACTGTGAGTCTGGTCACACATCCATGAACCACCCATCAGGAATATCATGTATTTCGGCTCTAAGAAGGGACTGGATGGGATATATAGAAGCAATATCTATAAGCAAAGGAATTATCCTTTATCACAACTACTGCTTATTGATATGCAAATATAACCAATATATCCAGCCCTGCCAGAAACCCTCATGTATGCAGAAAGCTAACTGTGATGGACAACTGCAGTGCAATCCTAAGTAGAGTTACACCTTTCAAAGGCCATTGAATTCAATGGACTTTAAGTGGTCTCAGTCTATGTAGACTGGTTGTTTGGGTTGCAGCTCAAATTATTTATTTTTTTAAAAAAATTATGCCTCACAACATTTGGATTCAGATTTATTCATGCATAAAATTATCTGTATGCCTGAATAAGACAAATAACATATTCGAATATACCTGAAAAATTCAGGTCCGTCTGATTTTTTTTTTAGTTTTGTGTTTTTTCATGTTTTGGCCTGCAGGGGGCTCATTGTTAAAGCTAGCAGCACCAAAATTTCAGGGTATCATCTGAGGACGGTTCTGATGATACCACCTGAGATTGGTGAGGTTTAGTTCGTGGTGGTGCCCCCATTTTTTCCTTTTTTAACCGTTTATTATATAGTTTATTATGTATTACATAGTGAGAAATAATAAAAGAATGTCAGTGAAATAAACAAATCATAGACTACTTAACAAATTCACTAACATTACCTCTACATTATTCTATTTAAACTAATATAGTTGATTCTTCTATTAAGCTTCCCCTTTCCAAATAATATAGCAAATACATATTCGAACTTCCCCATCGGGTTAGCTGAATCTGGAGAGTTAAGAAAAAACATCATATGTTAAACAAGTATTGAAACCTTATCATATATAATTAGTTCTCTAAAGTATTTCTGATATAATCTTAAATATATCTGTGTATATTTAGTTTTCCATATATACATGAGTTTTCCATTAATACATATTTACTTACTGTTTATTTTATACATTTCTTTTCCAAAAACAATAAATATTCTTTCCAAGTTTTCTGGAATTTGCTTTACAGTAACTGAGAGCTTATCTAACTGCATATACTCTGACAAAGTCAACAGCCAATCTTCAATTGTTAACAATTTTATACTTTTCCAGTTTTTAGCCATTTTAATTTTGGCCGCAGTAGTCATGTAACAGAAGAGTTCCACATTCAACTTAGCAATCTTTCTTATTCCTATCCCCAACAGATATAGTTCCAGAGAAAAGTCGATTGTAATGTTCAATATCTGAGTTACATTATTGTGTATTCCCTTCCAAAATTTCCTTATCTTAGGGCATGTCCACCACATGTGTAACATAGTTCCTGTTTCTTTATGGCATCTCCAACAATTTGAATTATTATCCTTAGTTATTTTTGCCAATTGCAATGGAGTAAGATACCAACGGTGGAACAATTTCAGGAAGTTTTCTCGTAACTCTAAGCTTGCCGAAAATTTACTATTTATCTGCAAGTGTCTTCCCATTCTTGGTACGTTATTACTTTCTTGAAATCCCATGCCCAGTTTACCATCACTTCTTTTACATCTTCTTTTTCCAAAATTAAATTTAATAATAATTTGTATGTCTAAGTCTCTTTTTTTTGTTCTGTTAAACAGTATTTTATCCAGTTCATTAGGTTTTTTTCTTATTCCCCATTCTTTAATATCCTGTTTATATTGGGCTTTTATTTGTTCATATGTAAACCAGTGGGCTTCCTCCTGTCCTATTAGAATGTTGTTTCTTGCCTTATGTGTGGTGTTTTCTTGTGACCATAGTAATAAGTCTGAATATGTTAACCACAGTTTATTACTGGAGTTCTGTATATTCAAGCTGCTTTCCATTCTCGATAGCCAATAAGGCAGTTTATGATATAAAGCAAATTTGTATTTGTCCCAAACTCCCAATAATGCTTTCCTAATTTTGTGGTTTTTAAATGTCGGGGAGTTCCCCTTCTTTGTGGGCCACAGATGTTCATGCCACCCCACACTGTTATTAAACCCCTCTAAATCGAGGAGTTCTTCATTTCTTAGCATAATCCAGTCTCTAACCCACAGGGCAGAGGCCAACTTACTGGTGATCCCTGGCCCCTCAATGATGCGGCTAGCCTCCACCCGGGCCAGAGCCTTTACAGCCCTGGCCCCGGCCTGGTGGAACGCTCTCCCTCCAGCTGTCAGGGCCCTGCGGGACCTTAACGAGTTCCGCAGGGCCTGTAAGACCGAGCTGTTCCGCCGGGCCTTTGGGGCGGCTGGCTGCTGATGGGCCCCTCCCCCCCAGAACAACAGTGGGTTCTGCCGTCCCCCTTCCCCCTTTTGTTTTGTTTTAGGGGACTTGATAGTAGGCGCCATCTTTATGCTGATTTTTAACACTGCTGCGTTTTAATTATCTAAATATTTATTGTATTTTAGCTTATTTATGTGCCCTATTCTGTTTGTTCACCGCCCTGAGCCCCTCGGGGGAGGGCGGTATAAAAATGCAACCAATAAATAAATAAATAAATAAATAAATAAATAAATAAATAAATAAATAAATAATGCCGCCGCATCCGAATACGATTGAAGATCTGGCAAAGCAAAACCTGCTTTCTTTTTACTTTCAATTCGGGAGGAGTATTTGATCCGATGTCTTTTGTTACTCCAAACAAAATTTAACAGATCTTTCTTCCACTCTGTGATGATCTTAGAAGTGCCTATAACAGGTAAGTTTTGAAATAGGTATAATAATTTTGGGAGGGACATGGTTTTTATTCACTCTATTAACTCAGTAAAGGCGCTGCTGCAGCTCGCTTCACCAAACCGGAAGTTTGTGCCCCCATTTTTTCCAATGGGAGCTAACAGGAGATGGGAGCTGCCACCCCCCACTCACATGCTTTCCTCTCGTCCTGCCTGGGAAAGGCAGACTTCGTTTCTTATCATTCTCCCTTTTTTTGCCCCATATTTTTTCTTTCTAAATCAACAGTTTCACCCTCCGTGAAAGTGAATGGGGGAGAATGACGCGATTTGTGTGACACAACCAGCAGCCAATCAGAATGTGAGAAACGGAGATTGTCCACGCATGTGTGAAATAGATCGCAGGGCAAATGAAAAAAGCCCTGTGCCCATGAAGAAACAGCTGGAACATTGCAGGGGCAGAATTGGGGATCCGTGCAGATGCACAAATCGGGGCAAAATTGGCAGGGTATGTAAGATTCTGGGTCCACCCAAGGGCAATTTTGCCGTGCAAAATCAGCCTAAGTGGGACCTTGTGTCAGAGGGACCAATCTCAAGTTGGGAGGGGGATTTTACACTGCATGTAGGAGAAGAATTTTCATCTTTAGTTCTAAAGAGGAATTGCTTCAAATACTGTCAAGTGATCCTAAAGTCTGGGGAAGTGTGAAGGGAATTGGAATTGAGTAAATGCACTTTTCTCTATAGTTTTCAGGCACAAGTTAACACGTGAACTTCTGGCTATAAGCTGAAGGTGAAGCCAAGTCTATCTTTTATTCCAAAGTATGAAGAACTTGGGACAAACTGAAACCATATCAAACACCAAAAGACCATCTGAGCTGTACCTTAGGAAAATCTTCATACCTGTACATAAAAATACTTTTTTTCCTTATTGCTAATATCGCATTGCATCCTATTCCCATGAGGTTTTAGTACAATTCTAATATTTTATTTGTTGAACTTTGAAAAGAAAAAAGTCTCCAGTGTGGTTTATCTGAGGTAAAACGGAGTAAGTGGAGGGGAGTGGAATCACCTCAGTTTCCTAAGCTGGTTCAGCTATACCAGTGGTGGCAATTGGCCATGCTGGCAGGGGCTGATGGGAATTGTAGTACATAACATCTGGAGTGCCAAAGGTTCGCCACCACAGAGCTATACATTTATTTTAAAGAGGTATAGGGTGGGACAATCGGGAGGAAACCCCACAAAAGAGGTGTGTGTGTGTGTGTGTGTGTGTGTGTGTGTGAGAGAGAGAGAGAGAGAGAGAGAGAGAGAGAAAGCTGACTAGCAGTGAAGATCAGAAAAAAGAAGATTAGAAGAATTGGGGGGCATTTCTTGCCCTTTTGTAGAAGGAAGGTGTGGGCGATTTTGCCCTTGTGATCCCCTCATGATCACTACTTGAAATGGACCATTGGACAAACTGAAGTTTACAAGCCAGTACAATGGTCACTTCCTCTAAGATGCTGGTCACAACTCCTGAAGATATTGCAGTAACTTTAGACACTCAACAATGCTTTTGATACAATCACCTGCTTCTTCAAGATAAACTTGTAAGACAACAAATGATCCTCAGATAGCTGAAATACAATTTTAACCATTAATTAACAACACAAACTGTTTATTTACATTTTTTAAATTACAATACAATCAAATATTCTCCTAAATTCCCAATTACCTCTTTTCCAGCTCCTACAAGTATCTTCTCCTGCCAAAGGCCACCCATCCTTCCCAATTTCCTTGTAGAAATTGCCTTATCCATTAACAACCCCCTTGTTAAGATGTTGCAATTCAGAAAAACCTGCACTTGAATGACACTGACTGTGTTTGTTCTAATTGATATCTTTTCAATGAACTCATTAGCTATAACATTCAGGTCAATTTCCTGAGAGATCTGTTCATGCCCATGGAGAAGAGCCATGTGATTGACCATGCTTAAGAAGACTTTGGATTTATATCCCCCCTTTCTCTCCTGCAGGAGACTCAAAGGGGCTTACAATCTCCTTGCCCTTCCCCCCTCACAACAAACACCCTGTGAGGTAGGTGGGGCTGAGAGAGCTCCAAGAAGCTGTGACTAGCCCAAGGTCACCCAGCTGGCGTGTGTGGGAGTGTACAGGCTAATCTGAATTCCCCAGATAAGCCTCCACAGCTCAGGCGGCAGAGCTGGGAACCAAACCCGGTTCCTCCAGATTAGATACACGAGCTCTTAACCTCCTATGCCACTGATGCTCTTCAATTTTTGTATTGATTTGTATCATTTATACTTGTAGGGATGAGCCGCTGACCCAGCAGCACCGTAGGTAGAGCGCCAGAATGCCGGCCCAACTACGGCCTTCTGGTCGCACCCGCTCCCCTGCCCCCCACCCCCTGGTGAGTCACAGGTCATGAACTACCTGGCTCACAACCACCGGGTGTCTCAGACAAAGGGACAATGGGCCCCTGCCCCCAGGTGCGGATTAGACCCAGACGCGGACACTCCCTCCTGCACGTACCAGCCCGATGAGATCATGCATCACCTGATGGTCTCCCGGTCTCCCGGTCTCCCGGCCTCCCACCGATCCTCCCCTTCTGCCCGCCCCCAGAGAAACCCTAATAAAAGGTGCCAGGAACTAGCACGCGGCAGAGTTGCCAGGACCACGGACCCCCGCGCTCCCGCTGCTGGCTCTCTCCACCAGATGATATCTCCGCGTCCCGTCTCGTTCTTACGCTGACTCCGTGGGCACGACTACAATACTCTCTATTTTATTTATACTCTTTCTCACCAGGTCTCACTGGGATCAAAGGCAGCAATAAGTATTTTTCCATACATATAGTTTTATTTCTGCTCAGAGAAAAATCACAGAAGCTTGTGAGGCTGAAGAATTGCACAGCCCTGTTCACCAATAAGTCCAGCTGAAAAACAAAGATTCTGCAGACAGGCAGTGGAGGAGAATACATGTCCAATGCTACACAGCGGTTCCTGAGAGAACAAGGAATTTAGCATCAGACTACTGTTCCTCTCAATCCTTCACAGTACGTTGCTGAAAGTAAAACAAAACTGCACAATGCTAGATATGGTGAGATGCATGCTAAATCACACATCCCTTCAAAACCAGTTTTGGGGAGAATGCATCATGACAGTCACATACACCCATACAGAACAGGTTACTCACAAGAGTCACCGGCACCACACGCTATCAGCACGGGCATAACCATAAACCTAGCATGATCCATTTACATGTATTTGTGAGAAAGACCTGTGTATACATTCTAAAAGAGAAAAGGTAGATAACAGGGCCACAGAACGGACAAGTGTAGGCTACTCAGCTAAGAGCAAACAGCAACAGCAGAGAAGTTTATTTCAATGAAAGCCAAAGACTCTACACAAAAATAAAGCATGGACTCTAAACAGAACTAATGACTGTCTCATTTGCATAGTCATTTTTCTATAGCTGTAATTCCATCAGCTACCTTTCCCATTAAAGGCAGTCCTCAGTTAGGACCATCAAGCTAATGCCTCAACCATAAGATTAACAACGCAACCAATGCCTGTCTCTTGTCTTTCCCCAGAAAGACAGGATTCCTCTTTGTCCTTGGAGATTAAGGGCTATTCTGTATAACCCTGAGAGATCCATTTTCCCCATAGGAATCCCTCTCTCCCAGTAGCCCTTGTTCAATATCTCTGGATACCTCTCTGTCATTGGTATTGTTCCACAGTGCATTGTTCTTCTACCAGAGCTAAGCACAGGCTACTCAGCTCTGTTGATCAGACCATTCCCTAACCCTAACTCTAACTCTGCACAATCAGGTGACTTACTCCCTTGCTCCTCAATTCCCTCATCTATTCCAAACCCATCCACTCAACACTACTTCTTTTTAGGACTCTGCATGTTCTACTGCTTTGATTAATGTGTGCTTGTGGAGCACCATAGACCCTTAATAAAATTATTAAACTTCATTCACTCTCTCTCTCATGGAATTTCTTGCAAAAGCTGATTTCGGTAAACATAGGCAACTAGGATTCCAAGCTTGTCCAATCATTTGCTCAGCCAAGAGTCAGCTCTTGCTAATTCCCCACTTTAAAAGGGAGGGACTCCCACCATTTCGAGTAACAATAGGGGCAGTCAATAGTCCCTCTAAGTGTTCCCCAGTACTGTGTGGAACTTGCAAAAAACTAAGTGGATCTGAGCCATCCAAGACGGCCCCTTATCAGAATGGCACCAATATGATGGCAGCATGGCAGTGCACAGGGAACATTGGGGCCAGCTGTTTGGTGGGGGTAGAGAAACAAGGACAGTTTCAACAAGGGAAACTGGCTGAAAAATAGATCCACAAATGACAACAAAAGTGCCGGGGGAAACAAGGGGAATGGGGAAATGAAGAGGAAATGTTTCTGGAACCAAAATGGAGGGTAAACGTGTGGAATTAAAAGAAAGAAGTACGTTTTGGTGCCAAGATACACTGTAAACAACTCATGTCGAAAAGGTTTCAGAACTCTTCAGCACACAGCTAAATATAGATGTATGGCTCCATACCTCAGTAACAGAATATTGACCACATTTGCATGTGCATTACAGCAGAATAGTTAGTAACAAAACATATCCTGCCTTGAGTAGAAAAAAATAAAGCAGTCTTTTGCATATCTCCATGCTGGTGAAAAGCATCGTGAATACATAAGCCAGTTTCTCTTACTGGTGTTTGGAGTTACAGTTGGCACACTTCCCCCAAATCTGCCTTCTTCCAAGGAGTCCATCCAAACAATCTGAAGAATGGGAACCCTTTCAGAAAACTGCACAGTAGGCAACTTGTTTGACATAGACATGATTTCCTTCTTAGTCATAACTATTTTAACTTTGGGAAGAATGGGGATGCATGTATTCACCCTGGCTGTCAACTGTAGGGACTGGAGGAAAAAGAAATGTCTGAGTCTCACTGATAAGATCCTGACCTTACAAGGAACCATCATGATTGGTCATGGGTGTATGAAAATTCTGTGGTATATGCTGGCAAAATTCTGCCCTTGGATCATCAAGCTGGGCACCTTCTACAGAGCGCTCACATCTGGCCTCTGGTGTTTGACTGCATGTAACCTCTGGCTGACAGCTTCCTTGTGCAGCTGCTATTGCGTGAAGATCGCAGACTTCAGGCACCCCATCTTCATCCGCTTGAAACTAAGACTCCCAAGACTACTAACCATCTGGCTCCTAGGCTCTATGGTTTTATCTTTGGCAATTAGCCTAAACATTGTGTTCAGTGACTTGGAAATAGAAAGTCAAAGGAACCATGATCTTACCATCAAAAATGTAACTCACGTCATCCAAACAGGGACACCGTTACATGTGTTTGTTTTGGTGGGACTGGAATGTTTGGCAGCTTCTATTATCTGTGTGACGTCTGCTGTCCTGCTACTTTTTTCACTTTGGAGGCACCATCAGAGGATGCGGGGTCACTGGGAGGGCCACAGGAGCCCCCAAGCCAATGCCCACTTTCAGGCACTGATCATTATATTGTCCCTTCTTGTCAACAACATTGTTGTTTTCGTATCCGTTCAACTGATCTTGTTGACTGACTTTCAACAAGATTCAACTGCTAAAGTTGTTGCCACAATTGTTCTGAGTATTTGTTTTTTAGTGGAATCTTTGATATCACTTTGGAGCAATAAGAAATTAAGAGACGAGTTCCTTAGGGCTTTGTATATTGCTAAGTGCAGAGGATGTGCTACCTAGATGATTTCCATACGCACTGTAGTTGTTCAGTATCTCAGGTGCATAGAAGGCTTTCAAAATCATTGATCCCTGCTGAATCTAGGTCTGCTTTTTGTTCACTAGAAAAAATGCAGAAAAGTTCTATTTATTTTTATGTTTTGAAAAGAACTGCAGAAAAAAAAACTGTGTTAAGACCTAAGATCTTCTTGTTGGGACTGGTTAAGAATAAAGAAATACCCAAAAAATGATAATTTATTCCTTTACATGATAACAGCAGGCAGAATAGAAAGTGTGAAATGCTGGAAAAAGAAAGAGATACCAACAATGGCGAACTGGGAAGATAAACTACAAGAATGAATGGAAATGGACAAATTGACCTGGAGATTGTGGAATATGCCAGAGAAATTCAAGGAAACTTGGAAACTTTATTTACAGTACCGCAGTTAGAGAGTCTAACAGTGGTTTAATAAAAACTAGAAATTTCTGAGTCACAGAGTAAATACTGATTCTGGTGGGTTTTCCGGGCTGTGTGGCCGTGGTCTGGTGGATCTTGTTCCTAATGTTTTGCCTGCATCTGTGGCTGGCATCTTCAGAGGTGTATCACAGAGGGACACAGTGTGTAACACACTGCAGGCAAAACATTAGGAACAAGATCCACCAGACCACAGCCACGCAGCCCGGAAAACCCACCAGAACCAGTTGAATCCAGCCGTGAAAGCCTTCGACAATACACAGAGTAAATAGTTGTTAATAAATTAATTTAAGGTAAGACATTAAGAATTTTGACATTAACAAACCTGTACATTTAAATATTCTCTTTTTCTTCTTTTCTCTTTCTATTCTTTCTTTCCCTTAACAGATTTTTTCTCTTTTCATCTCTTGTTATATTATTAATATTTCTATTTTATATTTATAACTAGGCTTATCTAGGTATGATGAGGAGAACATGGATGGATAGGTAGAATCTACTTCAATCTAAATTTTTAAAATTTATATAGTTGCGTGAATTGTTTTTCTTTAGTCTTTATTTTTTTGGCATGTGTACTGTTATTTAATTTAAAATTTTCAATTGAAAAAAAAAGAACTGCAAAAGATTACAGAATGTCCAAGCCAGTTGATGGCAGATGACTCTTTGGATGATGTATCATCCCCTTTTCTCCCAAATGTACTTCTAAGGCATAGGTAGGCAACCCGAGGCTCGAGAGCTGCATGCGGCTCTTTCCTCCTTCTAATTTGGCTCCTGTGGCCACCCGTCCACAGGGATCGCCATTCAAGGGAGGCCCAAGGGGAGTCCGTCCGTCCGTCCGTCCGTCCGTCCGTCCGTCCGTCCGTCCTTCCTTCCTTCCTTCCTTCCTTCCTTCCTTCCTTCCTTCCTTCCTTCCTTCCTTCCTTCCTTCCTTCCTTCCTTCCGTCCGTCCGTCCGTCCGTCCGTCCGTCCGTCCGTCGGTCCGTCGGTCCGTCGGTCCGTCCGTCCGTCCTTCCTTCCTTCCTTCCTTCCTTCCTTCCTTCCTTCCTTCCTTCCTTCCTTCCTTCCTTCCTTCCTTCCTTCCTTCCTTCCTTCCTCTCTCTCTCTCTCTCCCTCCCTCCTCCGAAGCCCCTCCCACGCAAGCAAAGTTGGCTGATTCCTTTCAGGAGACTCACCAGCAGCCCTGCAGAAAATTTGTTGCCCCTACCAAGAGCAGTACCCCCATCAGATCCCCTCCTCCCACTGAAATCTCTACCACAGAGCTAGCTGGGCATAACAGCAAGCCTCACACCATCCCACACCTCTCAATGCTTTTTGCACCACTGTGGCACCATGGAATGTGGGATGCATGACTGTTGTGTTCAGACATGTGGCCAGGGGCATGAGCTGTGATGTGATGGTGATTTGGGGGTGCTCAATAGGAAAAATCAGGAGGATCCATGAGGATATGTGCTTTTCTACCACATTATTCTGCCATTGTGGTGTCACCAAGCATAGGGGTGCAGAATTGTTCGGGGGGGGGGGGTAGCAAGCAGGGGCAATGAGAGTGGAATGTCGTGGTAGCAAGCAGGGGTGGGAAAGGAAGGTGGAGGTAGAAAGTAGGGGCAGTGAGAGAGGAAGATGGGGTAGCAAGCAGGGGTAGTGGGTGTGGAAGGTGGGGGTGCAAGCAGGGGCACTGAGAGGGACATGTTGGGGTTGAAGCAAGGACAGTGGAAAAGGAAGTCAGGGGGGCAAACAGGACAAATGTGAGAGGGAAGTAGACGTTAGCAAGCAGGGGAAGTGGGAGGGGAAGGTGGGGGTTAGCTTGCGGGGCAGTGGAAGAGGAACGTGTGGGTGCAAGCAGAGGCAGCAGGAGAGGAAGGTGGGAGTTAGCAAGCAGGGGAAGTGGGAGGGGAAGGTGAGGGTTAGCAAGCAGGAGCAATGGGAGAAGAAGATGGATGTGGCAAGCAGGGGCAGTGGGAGAGGAAACATTTCTTCATGCAACACGTTATTGGTGTTTGGAATATGCTGCCACAGGAGGTGGTGATGGCCACTAACCTGGATAGCTTTAAAAGGGGCTTGGACAGACTTATGGAGAAGTTGATCTATGGCTACCAATCTTGATCCTCCTTGATCTGAGATTGCAAAGCAGACCAGGTTTTCGGGAGCAGCAGCAGCAGAAGGCCGTTGCTTTCACATCCTGCATGTGAGCTCCCAAAGGCCCCTGGTGGGCCACTGTGAGTAGCAGAGTGCTGGACTAGATGCCCTCTGGTCTGATCCAGCTGGCTTGTTCTTATGTTCTTAAGGTTAGGGAGCCCTGACCCTCTCCAGTGGGAAGTTCCTCAAATGGTCAGGTGGTGGCAGCAGTTTACCCAGAGAGAAAGGTAGCTCTCTCCAGGAAAAGTTGGCAACCCCTGGGAGAGGCTTGGGAATGGAATAGGGCCTGCCAGGCAAAGCAAGCCCATTCCGCCACAGCCTCAACCATTAGATTACCAAAACAACCAGTAAGGTTAATGTCTGTCTCTTGTCTTTCCCAGGAAAGACAGGATTCCTCTTTGTTCTGGGAGATCAAGGGTCATTCTGCATGACCCTGAGAGTCCCTTTGCCCCGCATGAGAATCCCCCTCTCCCAGTAGCCCTTGTTCAATATCTCTGGACACCTCTCTTTCTGTAATATTGTTCCACAATGCATTGTTCTTCTACCAGAGCAAAACACAGGCTACTGAGCTCTGTTCATCAGACCACTCCTCTGTCCAATCAGGTGAGTATAACCCTTACTTCCCAATTCCCTCATCTATTCCAAACCTATCCACTCAACACTATTTATACCTTAGGACTCTGTATGTTCTGCTGCTTTGATTAATTTGTGCTTGTGGAGGCCCATTGTCCTTTTAAAAAATTGTTAAACTTCATTCTCTCTCCCATGGAATTTTTTGCAAAAGCTTATTTCTGTAAATATAGGCAACCAAGTTTCCAAGCTGGTCCAGACTTCTGCTCTTGCTAATTCCCCACTCTAAAAGGAAGAGATTCCCACCAATTCGAGTAACAATAGAGGCCAGGCAATAGTCCCTCTAAGTGTTCCCCAGTGCTGCCTGGAACTTGCAAAACACTGAGTGGATCTGAGCAACCCGAGGCAGCTCCCCCTGGCTGCCAGGCAGCCCCTTATCTGCGTGGCACCAATCTGATGGCTGCATGGCAGTTCCCAGGGAACGTTGTGGTCAGATGTTGGGTGGAGTGGAGAAACAAGGACAGTTTCAACAAGGGAAGCTGGCTCAAAAATAGATCCCAAAATCACAATAAAAGTGCTTGGGAAAACATTAAAGGAGAAATGAAGAGGAAATATTTCTGGAACCAAATTGGAGGGTAAATGTGTGGAATTAAAAGAAAGAAGTACAATTTGGTGCCAGTATACACTGTAAACAACTCACGTAGGTGTCAGAATCCCAAAAACTGAAACAAACTCATGTATAAGAACAGTAGTTTATTGAGTATTGAGGATCTTCTCTGGTCATGCCAGAACTGAGGTTTGCCCACGCAAAACCCAGTAGTTAAAGTAGCTTGTACCCCCCCCCCCAATCCTGGGAAAGCACACCCAAAAGGAACTGTGAAAGAGATAACAGTAGAGGTGGCCAGGCACTGACCTTGAGCAGCACCTGGTACAGTATAACATCATACAGAAAACAGTTGAAAGTCAGTTAGAAATGCAATTAACCCATTCCTCCACCCCCAGCATACAGAAGGCAGCAATAGCAAAATCCCCATAATAACAGGCCTCCTGACATTCTGCTCCCTCTAGTAGGAAAGGTTTCAGAGCTCTTCAACAAAAAACGAAATATTGATGTATTATCGAAGGCTTTCATGGCCAGAATCACTGGGATGTTGTATGATTTCAGGGCTGTATGGCCATGTTCTGGTAGAATTTCTTCCTGGCATTTCACCTGCATCTGTGGCTGGAATCTTCAGAGGATCTGATAGTAGTAACACAAGTGGAGTATATATACCTGTGGAATGTCCAGGTATAAGGCTGAACACACTCAGACAAAGCTAACTTTAGAAAAGGAACTTTATTGATTTATGTCGCCCTAAGTACAGGGTGCTGGAACTGAGGATTCTTGTCCTCAGTTCCAGTATTTAAACTATTTACAAAGACAGACAGCAACCAATCAACTCTTCCCCTCCTTCCAGCTCCTGGTCTCCCATTGGCTCTGAAGCTCTGGTGGAATGTAGCTTCTCAGTTTGTTTTCCTGCACTTTTTGGGAAAAGGCGGGAAGCAGTGCATGTTGGGAGTTGCAGTCCTGACACAGGTGGGAGAAAGAACCATTTGTCTCTTTTAACAAGTGTAAAGAGTGCAATTGGCAAGCTTGATTTGCATGCGCTGGGTGGGATCCACCCATTTAGCATGTGAGTAACCATGAAGGTAACATAATCAATTAGTGAGGACATCTACATTGTAATAGCCTGACCTTTTGATCCCTTTGAAATATTGATGTATGACTCCATACCTCAGTAACAGAATACTGACCACATTTACATGTGGATTACAGCAAAATAGTTAGTAACAAAACATATCCTGCCTTGGGTAGAAAAAAACAAAACAATCCTTTGCATATCTCCATGCTGGTGAAAAGCATCATGAATACGTAAGCCAGTTTCTCTTACTCAGAGTTTACAGGTGTTTGGAGTTACCCAAGTCAAAGAATAAGTCATTGGTTTCACAGTCAGCAAGATCCATCTACATCAGACTAAGAGTCTGTGTATCTCGAATGATGGGGTGAGAGAAAGAATGGAGAAAGAAAGGAGGGAAAAAAGGACCTTTCACATTGGCTTAGCAGGGTGTTATTTACCAGGACGTTTTCATGCATTAAGCCTCAATTAAAAGGCAAGGACAATTTTACTCTAAGCTGGTGGCATGCACGTACGTAAGGGGGGGGGGGTTTCTCGGGTTTGAACCCCCGCCATTCATGTCCGAAGCTCCGCCCACCCGTTTGTGGGTTTTTAAAACGTTTTAGTCATTTTTCAGTTTTTGGCCTGCAGGGGGTACATTGTTTGGGCTAGCAGCACCAAACTTTCAGGGATTGTTTGGGGGACTCTCCTGATGATACTACCCGGGTTTGATGAGGTTTGGTTCAGGGGGTCCAAAGATATGGACTCCCAAAGGGGGTGCCCCCATCCTCCATTGTTTCCAATGCGAACTAATAGAAGATGGGGACTACACTTTTGAGGATCCATAACTTTGGACCCCCTGAACCAAACTTCACCAAACCTGGGATGCATTATTAGGAGAGTCTCTTATTGATCCCACCCAGGTTTTGTGAAGTTTGGTCCAGGGAGTCCAAAGCTATGGACTCCCAAAGGGGGTGCCCCCATCCCCCATTGTTTCCAATGGGAGCTTAGGAGATGGGGCTACACTTTTGAGGGTCCATAACGTTGGACCCCCTGAACCAAACTTCACCAAACCTGGGTGGTATCATTAGGAGAGACTCCTAAAGATACCCCGAAAGTTTGGTGCTTCTACCTTAACCATTGCACCTCTGATAGCAGGCACCCCCCCAAATTTCCCCAGATTCTCCTTTTAAATCCACCCCCTTCGGCATGGATTTAAAGGGAGAATCTGAGGTCCTCAGTTTAGAAGAAGAAGAAGAGTTTGGATTTATATCCCCCCTTTCTCTCCTGTAGGAGACTCAAAGGGGCTTACAATCTCTTTGCCCTTGCTCCCTCACAACAAACACCCTGTGAGGTGGGTGGGGCTGAGAGAGCTCCGAAAAGCTGTGACTAGCCCAAGGTCACCCAGCTGGCGTGTGTGGAAGTGTACAGGCTAATCTGAATTCCCCAGATAAGCCTCCACAGCTCAAGTGGCAGAGCAGGGAATCAAACCTGGTTCCTCCAGATTAGAATGCACCTGCTCTTAACCACTACGCCACATTGAAAGTGATGCTGTTTCAGGGTGGGGGATAATCCACCCCCAAACAGCATCACTTTCAATGTTGTTTAACTAGGGACCCCAGATTCTTCCTTTAAGGTGGATCTAGTTTAAACACCATTGAAAGTGATGCTGTTTGGGGGTGGATTCCTGCATCACAGCGGCTGTCCAGGGGGGGGGGGGGCGCAAAACTCAGATTTTGCACCAGGCTACATTTTCCCTCTATGCCTCAGCCCAGAGGGGAGGGGCAGGGGAGGGCAGGGCAGGAGAGTCTGCCATCCCCGACCTTGGAGAGCTGCTTTTATAAGTGCTAGGCCAGGGGCGGGGCTTGGGGAGGCATGGCCATGCCCTGGGGCAGGTGGGGGTGTGGCCCCACCCTGAACCCCCCCATAAAAAATCTATACCTACGTCCCTGGCTGGTGGCAGTCGTAGAGGAGAGGCCCGTGTCAGCAACCACAGCAGGTAAGAACACACACTGTCCCTCGCTCACTCCGTGAGCAGTGCTGCTCATGATAAAGATCATTTAATACTGCTCAACTGCCCAGGTCAACTCTTACATTCACAAAAGCCATATGTATGGTGCATAAGGTATATCACTCACCCCTTCTGGTCCCACCAACTATTATTATTATTATTATTATTATTTATTAGGTTTATAAACCGCCCTTCCCCGAAACCGCCCTTCCCCGAAACTACATTGTGCTACTTCATTGACACCTGGAAACAGGGTTACCAGGTCCCTTCTGGAAGGGGATCTCTGTCAGGCTCTCGAACGTGGAAATAACAGAGACCATAGGCAAGTCCTAAAGCAGTTTATTTCTACAACGCGTAGAGTAACAAAAGAAAGCTGAATCTAAGCTCTCCAGCTTAGATCCAGAGATTATATCCTTCAAACACCCCCCCCCCCCCAAATTTGATTCCCACCAAATGTGTTTCACAAAGTGTATAACATTTGCACTACAGAGCTTCAAGGGACCTGGGAACCGTTCGCACCTTCTTGCAGGAGGGCTGGCGCCAGGGAATTGCCGGGGAGGGGAGAGGGAAATTCTTACACAGCAAGACATCTAAGCACTGACAGGCTTGGTCCTGACAATCTCAGTGGGACTCAGTGCCATGGAGTCTATCCTGCAAAATATCAATTTTCTCCATAGGAACTTGTAGTCTGGAGATGAGCTGTAATTCTGGGGAATCTCACAGTCCCACCTGGAGGCTGGCATCCCTACCTGGAAACAAGGTCAGCCCAGGCCTACAAACCAATCAGATCAATGGATTTCCTAATTCCAAGTGGAAATCATGGGTTGAATGCTAGTCAAGTATTTCTGATTCTATGTTCATTCACACACTTTGGATCCAAAGTCTGTCCCAATCTGTCTCACATTGTCGGTAGCCAAATGAGTAGCCAGAGATACTGGTGTCAGGCTCTCGAACGTGGAAATAACAGAGACCATAGGCAAGTCCTAAAGCAGTTTATTTCTACAACGCGTAGAGTAACAAAGAAAGCTGAATCTAAGCTCTCCCGCTTAGATCCAGCGATTATATCCTTCAATCCCCCCCCCTTTGATTCCCACCAAATGTGTTTCACAAAATGTATAACATTTGCACTACAGAGCTTCAAGAAACCTGGGAACATTCGCACCTTCCCGCAGGAGGGCTGGCGCCAGGAAATTGCCAGGGAGGGGAGAGGGAAACAGGAAAGCATTTACAGGAAACATTTGCAATTCCCACACAGCAAGACATCTAAGCACTGACAGGCATGGACCTGACAACTGGAACCTCCTCCTATATCCAAGGACATAGCAGAAAGTCCCAGTATTCATATAGCAGGAACCCTGCCCTCAAGATCTGTGCTTATATTTCACAATAGGTAGACCCCATATCATCATGCCCTACACGAAGGAAAGGGTACCTCAGCCTGTATCCACACAACATTGAAAACTCTGCTACTATTGCTCCATAGCATGCATTCGCAACTCAATTTTCTTGCCCATGCAGGAGAATCCAATTGCAAATGACAGCTTTAGCCTACTCACAGTATTATATCCAACAATATGTGGTTGCACATCTACTCAGAACCTGTTCGCCAGGTAAGATCAGTGGTTTGTGATCTGTGAATGGACATCACAAATGTGGTAAACCACTGCTTTGCCCTGTTGAGGTACAATTCCTCTGGGATTGTGGGTACTCCAAATGGCTGCATCTCACAAAGGTGAACACCGATTTAGCTGTCAAAGGCAAGCTATGCTGCCCATCGATGATCCCTGCTGCAGAGCAGAGGATGTTTGGAAACTCAAAACGAGTCCCCCTCCTCTTATCCCAATGCAAATACTGGCAGGTGATACTGCTGATTCGGTAACTGAGTGTCTCCCATATTTTCATGCACACCGCGGCTCAGTGTTGGGCCTAAGAAAACAAAATCTTCACTTTCTTGAAAGTCTACAAGCTGTTTTCCATATGAAAAAATGGAACACGTTTCAGCAATTAGCCAAAAGCTGCTATTTCTCCATTTACTTCCTTGATCAGAATTAGGAGAATTTTGAACTTGGGGGAAGGGGGGGACATAGGACTGAGTTCTGCAGATCCATAGTACAACTGGCAGCAGCGTTTCCTGGCAAAAGAGCTTCGAAGAGCCATTTGGATCAGGGGAAGTTGCTTTGTGCTTTGGGGAGGAGAGACCACCATTAGTCAAAGGGTCTGTGCGGATCCAACCCATCTGTACATGATGCTACAAATATTTTTTTTCCTCCTGATTCTGGAGCTGTCACGAAGATGGATGAGAATTCTGTCCCTTTCTGTCAAGTACAATCAAGTTAAAACTTTTGCGCGTACACAAAAGAGCGTGTGCAGCATTCTTAGCAAGTCAATGGAATTTTAGAAGCTTATAATAATTATTATTCTTACAATAATTCATCTTTTATAATTGATTTAATGATTCATTAGCCACCATATACCCAAAAGTCAGAGCAAGGGTTCAACAAACCTCCAGGATGTGACATGTGATGTCATTTCCGGGTCAAAGGTTGGCTTCTCGATCCCCTGCCTGAGTGCAGATTTAAACCTTCTTCCTTACATCACTTCCTTTTCTCCTCCCTTTTCTCCTAGGTCGATTCCCCACTTGCGGAATCGACCTAGGTTCGACCGGGTCCATGAAAGTACTGACCTAGGTCAATTCCACAGTCACTCCCCACAGCAGCCGAGGTCGTCGTGCCGGAGCCGTGCTCAGAGGGCGGGATCACTTCGGTGCCTCTTCTCCTTTTTGTTCCCGATTGGCTGTTGTCTGCTCTGCTCAGCTATCAGATCAAAATGGCATCTATCCCTCAGAATGACAAACTTTTTAACATGCCACCAGAAAGGAGGGAGGGATCATAACTGATTGGCTGTTACATCGCTAGGTTCAGAAAAATGTTGCGACTTCGTTGCTATCCGCAAAGTGTAAACATGTGCAATGTGTAAACACGTGTTTATATGTATGGCTGTTGCTTCGTATACAAGAAGGATTTTTAAAGGCATGCTTTTCCCCGCCGTGAGTCTCCTATTCTGCCCATGCCCAAAACACTTATCTGTGATTGGCTGAACGAGAGAATCACAGCAAGGAAGATTCCCCACTCTACCAGCTTTGACCTGAGTTTGACCTAGGTTGGCAGAAAAAACTGCACCTCCCTGGTGGAGTCAGAAATTTAACAGTAAGAAGGGGCAGAGCTGGAATGGACCTGGGTTGAACTCAGGGATGTGGGGAGTTCCTAGGTCAAACCTAGGTCGATCCTAGGACAATTCCGCAAGTGGGGAATTGACCCTACTTATTCACTTAGGTGATCATATTAAGATCTCAACACTTTTGCAAATAAAAAGACCAGTAAAGATGTAACCAGTAAATAAAGTTTGTGTTATTCACAATTGAGACACTGATTAATTACTGAATGAAAGAAATTCTGAACAGACTTTTTTCAGTGGGACTTTTGCCAGGCTCTGTTTTGCCAGCGAGGTTTCTGAAGTGGTTCAAATGTTTGGAACACCATAAATGAAAGCCAGACATAAAAATGAAAGGATGAGACTTTTGCGGGTTGGATGGGAACTAAAAGGAAACTATCAATACTCACTTATTTCCACTGTTTCTGAATGAAGTTAACAAAACAAAAACTGAGCAGTGTACAACAATCATCTCAGAACTTTAGGAGAAGAAAGAATTTTCATGGACTATTTTGGATGACTGAAAGTCCAGATTGGATATTTATACCCTCATGCCCTTCACATGCCTGGGGCAGGGGGACATCTTTCCCCGGGCGCAAGCTGGTGCGGGGGCATGACGGGATGTGGCAGGGTGGGGGCATTCTGGGGTGTGGCAGGGCAGGGGCGCAGAGCACACACACGCCCCAGGCCCAGTTCCCCCCTCACTATGGCTCTGCATGACAGTCCTAACCCAGGAAGACTTTCAATATTTTGGCTGCAGCAGACATCAAAGACGAGCCATCTGGAATTGGTACTATGTAAATATGAATGATGTAGAATTTGTTCCTCCATCATTTGATTATGTTGCGACAACAGTCCGCTTCCCACTGATCCCTCAAATTGGCTTCTACTGTGTAGTCTCCTCTTTTGATCAAAATGATGCAAAACCATACATGTGGCAGAGACTGTCTGTAAAATGATGCTCTCTGCATTTGTATTTTCTCAGAAATCTGGCACTGAGTTGTTATTGACGCGTCCTTTACTGCCTGTTCTGAAGGCTGCGTTTTCTCTAAAAAAAGGCACACCCACCCAGAGTTGGTGTTTCTGTTCTGTGGACTGCAAAGAGAAGAGTCTCTTCTTTCCTGAAGCACTGACACCTTTTAAAAGATGACCAGCAATTATTGTGGGGTTGCCACAGATGAGTTCATGTCGACATCTGGCCTTTTCCTGCTGGTGATTGTAGGGGCTGAGACCCTCATTGGGGCTTGGATAAATGCTTTCATTGTCACCATCTGCTGTATCGATATACTTAAAAACAAATTCCTCCGTGCTGCTGACCAAATTCTGATGGTCCTGGCCACCAACAGGTTTTGTTTCTTGATCACAGCAATGTTATGGGCACTGCTTAAAACATTAAACCCAATGATCTACTACAAAAACTTTGTCTTTCGAGGAGTAAAAGTCATTCTCTGGTTCTTCATTTCTTCCAACCTCTGGCTTTCAGCTTGCCTGTGCCTGTTCTACTGTGTGAAGATTGCAACTTTCAGGCATTCGATATTCATCTCACTGAAGCTAAGAATAGCCAGAGCAGTTCCAGGACTGCTTCTAGGTTCTGTGCTTTTATCATTGATCAACAGCCTCCCTTTCTTAAATCTGATTTTCACAACGCATTGTGACACTGCAAATGCCACAGTATCAGGAAACAGGACTGCAAACCAGACCAAAATGCACACTGATTTGCTCAAGGTATTTTCTTTCTGCAGCTTTGGTTTTTCCATGGTTTTGGCCATATTTGTCATTTCGGCCCTCCTCTTGCTGACTTCCCTTTGGCGACACTCTCAGCAGTTAAAAAATTCTTTGACCAGCTACACGAGCCCAAGGATGACTGCTCATGTCCGAGCCGTGAAAATGATAACATACTTCCTGGTTATTTACCTGGTCAACTTTGTGGCGTTGATGATCTTACTGACGGATGTGTTTTCAGAGGACAGAGTCGTAAGCTCCTTGTGTTCATTTGTTGTAAATGGTTGCCCTGCAGTACATTCCATCGTCCTGATTCTGAATAACCCCAAATTCAAAAGAGCATTCCTTCAAACTCTGCAGCCCAGAGGTTGCAAATGGTGAAATCAACGTTGAAAACATCAGTTCAGTGGGCGGCATCCTGTGTGTGTGTGTGAGGTGCCGCCATGCCACAGCTAACCTGTAGATACCAACAGGGGTTTCAAGGCAAGGAAAGTTCAGAGGTGGGTTGCCATTGCCTGATTCTGCACAGCAATTCTGGACTTCCTTGGTGGCTCTCACCCAAATTCTTACCAGGACCAGCCCTGCTTAGCTTCTGAGAAGATTGGTCTAGCCTGGGCCGTCTAGGTCAGAACTACAACTATTAGTGAAGACACATGTTCATTTCAGGAGACAGAGTTTCTTCCTTGTCAGTAAACATGTAGCAATATTGGATTCGCCCCCCCCCCCCCATCTTCCTGTCACACGGAGGGGGCCAGATCCAGAATTTTTAGGGGGAGGGGGTGCTCTTGGAGAAGACTCATCAGTGGGGTCTACGTAGGCGGTCAGGAGCTAAGAGAGACAGGATAAATAAAACCACTCAGTGCTTCTGGGTGCTCTCCTCCATACCCAGCGTATTCATCTAGTTGTCCTGATCTGAGTCTCCCAAGGGAGATCCAGTGCTTTCTCTGTGTGACACACAAAAGAGGAGTAAAGGGATACAGGTCTGTCTCTCCTCATGCTGTTTGAAGAGGACAGAAAATGAGCAAATAGACCTTCCACAGGCCTCTGGGATCTAACTTTTCCGCTATCATGGCCAGCCTTGGACACTCGTCTCTGTAGGACAGTTAAGCTCAGCAGATAGCAGACCAGAATATCAGGGTGCTTTACATCTTCAGTCTGGGCAGTTTCAAGAAAGTTTTGAAGGAAACTGGAGACTTTGCATGTACGACCTTGCTTCATGCTATGTGCTTCTTGCACCATTTCAGCAGCAAGTAAGAACATTTTTCAGGGATAAACAGTTTGCTCATGAAAGGAGAACACCAGATCCTCACACAACAGGGTGGAGACAGACCTTTTGTAGGGTTTCTGAACCTAGGTTAAATGTTCCTGAAGAGTTAAGGCACAGTAGATCTGACAACCCACTATTTCCTTTTTTTTTAACAGACTAAGCTTTTTCTAAATAAATGAATGGAGCTTTCATGAAATTAACATTGACATACAAACAGAATATGTACCCAATCAAATAATAAAGATAATAGTTGGGCATTTGGGCATGAGTTTGGACCTGTTGTCATTCGTTCTTTCACTTTCAGCAGAAAATCCAGATACATCACACAATGTACCATGCAGCAGCGTTTTCTGGATTGTCATCTCTTCTTTTCTAGACCTGTTCTGTGGTAATTTTTAGACGTGAAATGCAACTGATGCATTAGGTTATCCGTTTTGGAAGTTACAGTGCTTCTGAGTTTCTCAAAGTTTCCTTGCTTTCACCTTGCTTTCAGATAATGATATCATGTTCTCTCCTAAAGTCAGTCATAGAATTAATGAATCAGCTGTTAACGTATTCTTAGGGTGTTGTGCGTTTTCCAGGTTGTATGGCCATGTTCCAGTAGCATTTTCTCTTGACGCATCACCTGCATCTGTGGCTGGCATCTTCAGAAGATCTGATGGTAGTAAAGCAAGTGGAGTATATATACCTGTGGAATGTCGAGGGTGGGAGAAAGAACAATTTGCATTGGTTAACAAGTGTAAAGGGTGTGATTTGCGTGTCTTGAGTGGAATCCACCCATTTTAGCATATGTAAGCAACAATGAAGTTGCATAATCAGTGAGGGCGTCTGCATAGTAGTTGCCTGGAATTTTTATCCATTTGATTGCTTTCTGCCTGGAGACATTCTATGTCTGGGTGGAGTTCACTAACCGTTGTCTAGATTCTAGTGTTTTAAAGTACTGGTTGCCAAATTTTGTTCATTTTCATAGTTTCTTCCTTTCTGTTGAAATTGTCTAGGTCAGTGATGGCGAACCTATGGCACGGGTGCCAGAGGTGGCACTCGGAGCCCTTTCTGTGTGCACACACACAGAGTTCGTCATGTGGGGGGTGGAAAATCACCCCCCACACACACACATCTAGGCTGGCCTGGGCCACTGAGCATGACGTGCGTGCACCGCAATGAGCAGGGATGACTCGGCTGGCAGGCTCTGGGTTGCTGCTGCCCGAGGTGGGGGGCGCAGAGGAGGCAGAGATGCTAGAGAGGCACAGAGAGGTGCACCCAGGACTTGCTGGAGGCAAGAGCATGCTGGCCCCTGCTCTAGCGGGTGGGGCAGAGGAAGAGAGAGCCAACCGTTTTTTTCTAAACTAAAACCTCAGCATTCAGGTTAAATTGCCGGGTTGGCACTTTGCAATAAATAACTGGGGTTTGGGTTGCAATTTGGGCACTCGGTCTTAAAAAGGTTCGCCATCACTGGTCTAGGTGCTTGTGGATTTCAGTGGCTCCTCAGTATAGTCTTATGTATTCCTTCTCTCTCTCTCTCTCTCTCTCTCTCTCTCTCTGTGTGTGTGTGTGTGTGTGGATTCCACTCACACCCTATATTTTTATGACTGTTAAAGTGCTCTGTGAGGGAGAGAGGTTGTGATCTGCATGTGTTGGCACTTTTCCACCCCCAGCCAGGCTAGTTGTAAACATGGTGCTGCTGGGATATCTCAGGAAGAGTGGCCTCCCCTCCTGCAAGCTGGGTCTTAATAATGCCTTCTGATTGGCAGGAAGAGCAGGGTTGCCAACCTCCACGTGGCACCTGGAGATCATCTGCTATTTCAATTGCTCTCCAGATGGCTCAGATCAGTTCACCAGGAGCAGATGGCTGGTTTGGAAGGTAAAATCTGTGGTGTCATGCCCAGGGATGGGATTCTAAAAGATCAACCACTGGTTCTCCCCCCTGATGCACCCCACCACCACACACCCTTGCTGCACACACACCCCTTGCCACCAACTTACCTGGCTGCTGCACCCCCACCTCCCACAAAGGAAGGTGGCTGCTTCGGAGAACTGACTGCGGGGGTCCAGCTGGCCAGCCTGCAGGAAAGCCAGGGGGCAGGGATCAGCACTGGGTGGCTTGGAAAATTGGCTCAGGTGGGCACTGAAGAGGTAGGCCAGCTCCTGCCCTCCTTGGCTTCCCCAGGGGGAGCAGGAGCTGGCCTGAAGCCACAGTGAACAACTCCATGTCCCCAAGTCCCCCTGTCCTCATGGGCGGTTCGTCCCTGGGTCCGCCACATTCCTTTCCAACTGAGAGGGAAGAGTTGGGCTTTTCTGGGATAGCAGATGTGGCTTGGAGTAGGGTGGCGAGTCCTCTTTCCTATTAAAAGGGAGTTTCCCAGTTCTATCAATAAATGTCAAATGCCATATATTTCCCCGAACTGCTATTTCTAAATAAAGACTTTTGCTCACATGGAAGTTATGATGAAAGCAAGCCTGGGAGAGCCAATGCTTGTTTCAGTAAAGACCTGGGTCCTTTTCTGCAATAACTCCAACCAGCTGAGTTCTCAACGATTTATTGTAAAAGTTCAAAACAAAGAAATAAAACTTAAATGCAATTACTCAGCCGAATACAGTCCCTTTGGAAGTTCTTTGTCCCCATTCTGGGAACCCATGGCCCAGAGATCCTTCTCTGACCACGTCTCAAGATGGAATCCAAAAACCTTTGTTTTCCCCCTCTCAGGAAAACTCTGTTCAGGCCACGAGGTAATTTAGGCCTTTGAAGTTGCATCCCGGCACCTCTGCATCAGGTTTCCTGCTCCCTATGTGTGAGATCAAAAGGCAAAGATGCTTTTCACAGTCATGTGTGATTTCCCTCTGCTCTAGCGATAGCATCATTCCATGACAGAAGTGCTTTTCTTGAACAGACCAGGGGTCCTGATAGACAGAAATATAGAACTGGAACAGACCTTGAGGGCCATCTAGTCCAAACTCCTGAAAAACACAGGAAACTCACAACTATCTTCCCCCACACCCCCATTAACCCTTGGTCCATGCCCAGAAGATGCCAAAAATACCCTCCAGGATCTGGCCTCACCCCAAAGTAACAATGGTGCACTACCCAGGGCATGCAATAAGGAGCCCTGAAAGCCAGGCAGTGGTGTACCACCCACGGGAACATGGGGTATCGCAGGTCCCTAGGGGCACACCATTTGATCACATGGGAGCACAGTGGTGGCTTCCTCCATGCTCAGTGGCAGGAGGCTCAGGCGGGCAGCTCAGATGGGTGCCACAGACTGGCTCCTGCCCGCCCTGGCCTCTGGAGGAGGAGGCACCCGCCTGAGCCGCCCACCACCAAACACCGAACACAGAGGGAGACGCCACAGCTGGGACCTGGAGCACTGTGTCAAAGCCTGCGCCACCCTGGCTGTTGAGCCGCAGGAGCTGTAAGTGGGGCAGGGCAAGGGGTGCGGGGAGCTGGTCATTCTCCAAGCACCATTTTCTCCCAGTTCACCGCTGGAGCCAGATAGTGACTTAACCCTTCCTGTCCTTCTTTTCATGATCTGCCTAAACTCACAGAATCAGCATTGCTCTCAGATGGTCATCTAGCCTCTGCTTAAAATCTTCCAGAGAAAGAGACCCCCACCACCTGCCTCCCAAGCAAGGCTATTCCCCGGGATGTCTGATGGGAAGAGATGAAGCACCGTCACCTCCGAGACATTTGGCTATTCTTGGTGGAATTGTGAGATCTGAATTCATGAACGATGGCTTATAAATCACTCCCACCCTAGAAAGAAGGGGCGGCTGAAAGATGAACAACAGTAGCTGAAGTAGTTCTACTCTTAAGTAAGACATGGAAATGAAGGCTTTGAGACCTGCTGGCAGGGTGGACATGCCTGGCTTGGTCTCGCACAGAATATAATTGGCCTTTTTAAGCACATCCTCATTCCTTGACTAAGAGCTTCAGGGGGATCTCATTTGCATCTGGAGAAAGAAACCTTGTGGTGAGCTATCACTTTTCTCCCTGCGACATAAGCTACAATGACATGTAAAAAAAAGGCAACTAAAAGGCAAGGCCACAATTCACTTGGATGGAGAGACAAAAAGATTTCACTGAACCAGCTCTTTCTTTCCTGTTTTTTTAAACTAAGAATTTATTTTTCTTCTAATGAAGGTACGTTCGAAAAAAAGGGCACCACTGGACAAGCTACGAGTGGCTATCATAGCCCTTTATGCTCATTGCTTGGTAAAGTGACCTTGCAGCTGCCTAATCGTCAGATTAAGATGGGACTATTATGAGTTATGATGGTTGCTATGGAAACGTCTGAACTGAACTATAAACACTGCAGTTAATGTGGATGATAAAGGGAGACACCTGTTGGCAGGATTACAAAATGTCCTTGGGAAAGCTGCACAGGATGACATCATGGAAAACGTTTTGAGCCATTCATGGTCATATATTAGAGCATGTTTTGAACCTAAATTAATATTAACTGATGAAGAAGGTAGATATGTGGGGGTGGAAATTAATCTGTCGGGTGTTAAAACTGTGGCATTGGGGATTTATGCACCAAATGAAGACAAAGCAGTTTTTAGGAACATTTTTTCAAGAAACCACCCAGCCGCTGATATGAATGCTGGCGTGTTATAATGGACTGGAATGGTGTAATACTGCCACAAATTGACAGAATTTAAGAGGAAAGTATTAAAAATACACAATGTAAATTGCCAAAATACTTTTTGATATGGTGGATATTCTGGGTTGGGAGGACATACAGAGACATAAGAATGGAAATGCAAGATAATATACTTATTACTCTGCAAGACATAACTCTTTTTCAAGAATTGATGTGATTTGGGTTTCAAAGTTACCTCTAAGGCCCCTTCTGCACATGCAGAATAATCCACTTTCAATCCACTTTTAATGCACTTTGAAACTGGATTTTACTGTGCCAAATAGCAAAATCCACTTGCATACAGTTGTGAAAGTGGATTGAAAGTGCATTATTCAGCAAGTGCCTAAGCAGTGGTGGGATTCAAATAATTTAACAACTGGTTGTTTACAAGCACCATTTTAACAATCGGTTCTGCTGAAGTGGTGCGAACCGGCTGAATCCCACCACTGGGCCTAAGGTAACGAAAGTAGAGATTCTACCAGAGACTTTCTCAGATTAAAATCCAATAAATTTGGACTTTAAAAAGAAATCTAATACATTTAGATGGAGATTAAATGAAATTTTACTACAAAAATACATAGTGGCTCAAAAGTGGCTCAGGAAATACTGAGAGAATTCTTTAAACTCAATTTGCTTAAGGGCACAGATATATCAAATGCCGCCTCAAATGCATCCCAACAAGATCGTGATAATGTACTTCCAAAAGTATTAGAGGAGTATGTACTTCCAAAAGTATTAGAGGAGGATAATGTACTTCCAAAAGTATTAGAGGAGATTTTAAAAAGAAGAGAAATTGTAAAGGCAACCAAGGGATAAAATTGTTTCGCAACTGGTAAAAAAATTACATCATTAGATATCTATGTTAACATTAAGAGAGATGGAAGCAAAGTTACAATATGTAAATTCAATTTTTTTTGAATTTGCTAACAAAGCAGGAAAAGAGGCTGGCATATAATCTAAGAAAAGAACAGGAAAAACGAATGATTTTGAAACTGCAGAAAGGTGACAATATTTTGATACAAAAAGCATTTTTACTACTATGCAAATTTATATAAAGGACAAGAAATTTCAATGATAAAAATAGATCAGTATCTTAGACAATGTAATTTTCCTAAGATTACAGATGAACACAGGCATATTATGGGTACTGTTATAAGAGAGGTGGTGGAAGGTATAAAAAATTAAACCAGGAAAAGTCCTCAGTCCAGATGAACTTTCATGTTTGTATTATAAATGCTTTGCAAATGAGCTTTTAAAACCTCTGCAAAATACAATCAACTCTATTTTACGAGGAGGAATAATGCCAAATTCATTAAAGATGGCTAACATAGATTTTTTTTAAAAAAATATCTTTATTAGTTAAAATTTTCAAGAAATTACAACCAAATAAAAAGAAAAAACAACTTTTCGACAATTAAACATATCTTCGTTGACTGTGTAGTATTACATAGTTTGAAGTTATTTCTAGAATATAGGATAGAAAAGGAGAGATAGTATCTGAGGCAGAGATAAAAGAGAGAAGATAGAAAGCTAGGAAATGAATGGAATGGGAGAAAGAAAAAGAGAAGAAAGGGGAAGGAAAAAGAAGAGAAGAAAGAATAATACAAAATTATAGTTATCACACATCTATAGCTATTTTAAGAAAATTCTGGATGAACTTCTCCTTCAATTTAGGTTTATCATATATTAGTACAATACAGAAATTTCTCTAACTGATTTTTGTTTACTAAACCTAACGCTTTTGTTTCTGTTCGGTTCTATTATCTCTAATTTGATTTCTTTCTACTTATCTATAATTGTATCACAATGCATAGTATATTGTTTATAGGTATAGTATGTTAGATAATACATTGTTACAGCGAAGGGAAAACATTAAAAAAATACGTAAGGATATATATTTTTAATAATCAATTGGAAGAAAGTTAGCATCTAGATTTTTCCCAAGAGGGAGGAACGGTGGGTCCCATCGATGTTAAGGGACCCCAATATAGGGGAGCAAACAAGAGGGGCACCACTCAGCGGCTCGTCTCTCCAAAGGCCCGGTGGAACAGCTCAGTCTTACAGGCCCTGCAGAACTCACCAAGATCCAGCAGGGCCCGGACAGCTGGAGGAAGAGTGTTCCACCAGGCCGGGGCCAGAGCCATAAAGGCCCTGGCCCGCATGGAGGCCAGCCGCATCATTGCGGGGCCAGAAACCACCAGCAAATTGGCCTCTGCTGAACGCAGAGGTCGAACAAAGACATATGGGGTAATGTGGTCCCGAAGGTACGAGGGTCCCAGGCCATGTAAGGCCTTAAAGGTCAACACCCACACCTTGAAGATGATTTGAAACTCGACTGGGAGCCAATGCAAGCAGTGCAGCACAGGCTGAATGTGATCATGAAGAAAACGAGCCACTGCGTGTTGGACCAGTTTTAGCCTCCGAATCAAACGCAAGGGAAGGCCTGTGTAAAGCGAGTTACAATAGTCTAACCTGGAGGTGACCGTTGCATGAATCAGTGGCTCAGTCTGCTTGGGAGAGGAAGGGAGCCAACCGCTGGGCCTGATGAAGATGAAAAAACACAGTCTGGGTCGTAAGAGCCACTTGGGTCTCCATTGAAAGAGATGAATCCAGGTGGACCCCCAGGCTGCGAACGGCGGAGGTCGGCGCCAATGAGACCCCCTCCCACACCGGTGACTGGAAATTCCTGACCTCCCCCTCGCAGCCAAGCCAGAGGATCTCCGTCTTCGATGGATTCCGTTTTAACCTGCTCTGCTGCAACCAACCAACCAGCACAGACACAGAAACAGACACAGTGTGAAACAGACACGACACAATGTGAAACAGACTTCCCTCTGCGATACACCTCTGAAGATGCCAGCCACAGATGCAGGTGAAACATTAGGAACAAAATCCACCAGACCACGGCCACACAGCCCGGAAAACCCACCAGGCCCAGTTGAATCCGGCCATGAAAGCCTTCGACAAAAAGGGCAGCCTTTTTTCCACCAGGCCTTTGCTGTTACTTTATGCCCAATTAGTGACTACTTTGCACCAACACTTCAGATAAAACCAGACTCCAAAGCAGGGCCAAATTGGGTTCCTCGCTCAAGAACCTCTTTCCTTCCAGCAGGAAAAAATATATCAATATATCAAGACAGCAACAGGCAGCCAAGCAGACTGACAGAGGTCAGTCTGTATTTCCACCCCACCATGAAGTGACCATTATATGGATTCAAGGGACAGAGTAATTTAGAGCTAAGACTTCCAAAGTGCTCAGAACATTTTCCTTTGCATGGTGCTGAACACTCTCTGAACAATCAATATTTCACATTTGTTTAAGGACACCCAGTTACAGCTACCATAAGCATAGCCTTGCTTCCTCCATCAACACTGGTGGAATGCACCCAGTGGCCCAGGATGCCACTCAGTGAACTCAATCTGGCACTTTGTTCCCCTTGTCTTATAATTCCTATCAATGCAAACAGTTCATGCAAGTTCATGCTTTGTATATTTGGTTTGCAATCCATGCTTTAAATATGTAAATTATTCTGGAACAGGCACATGTCACCAAGTTTATGTCTGCAGATGTGATAACTGTGAGCGTGCCAACGATCTCTTCTGGAGCTTTCGGCTCATTTATTTATTTGTTTGTTTGTTTGTTTGTTTGATTTAGTATACCGCCCTATCCCCAAAGGGCTCAGGGCGGTGAACAATATAATTTATTTATTTATTTATTTATTTATTTATTTATTTATTTATTTATTTATTTATTTATTTATTATTTATTATTTGGGTTTATAAACTGCCCTCCCCCAAAGGGCTTATATATAAAAGCATATATAAACATAAACATATAAAAGTTTAAAATTTACATTCTAAAACAGTATCCCACGAACCCATATGCAACCCACCCAAGAAGAATGATGGGTCCCGATGATGTTAGGGACCCTATACAGCAGGGGGGAGGATAAAAGCAGGGCACCCTCAGCGGCTGGTCTCTCCGAAGGCCCGGTGGAACAATTCAGTCTTGCAGGCCCTACGGAACTCTCCAAGGTCCCGCAGGGCCCGGACAGCTGGTGGTAGAGTGTTCCACCAGGCAGGGGCCAGAGCCGTAAAGGCCCTGGCCCGAGTGGAGGCCAGCCGCATCATTGAGGGGCCAGGGATCATGAGGTGTAGCTCTTTACCATAACTTAGCTGTGATATGTTTGGGAGAGGTGGAACAGAAGAATGATGGGTCTCGATGATGTTAGGGACCCTATACAGCAGGGGGGGAGGATAAAAGCAAGGCACCCTCAGCAGCTGGTCTCTCTGAAGGCCCGGTGGAACAATTCAGTCTTGCAGGCCCTACGGAACTCTCCAAGGTCCCGCAGGGCCCGGACAGCTGGTGGTAGAGTGTTCCACCAGGCAGGGGCCAGAGCCGTAAAGGCCCTGGCCCGAGTGGAGGCCAGCCGCATCATTGAGGGGCCAGGGATCATGAGGTGTAGCTCTTTACCATAACTTAGCTGTGATATGTTTGGGAGGGGTGGAACAGAAAGGGTTAACCTTGGTTGTCATAACCCCAACAAAGAGTGAGCCTCTAACTCATAGGTGTCAAACTCGTGGCTCTCCAGATGTTATGGACTACAGTTCCCATCACCCACCTCACAGGGTGTTTGTTGTGAGTGGGGAAGGGCAAGGAGATTGTCAGCCCCTTTGAGTCTCCTGCAGGAGAGAAAGGGGGGATATAAATCCAAACTCTTCTTCTTCTTCTTCATATACAACAAGATGCCCTGCCATGGCATAGCGCCATAAATATTTTTTTCCCCTGGGACTGCCCAACTCTGAAATCGCACCCCCTTTAAATTCTAACATTGGACACATACACTGAGATGAGTGCTGGCCCAAAGGGATTTGAAAGCCTTACTGAACAGTGACAGACATGTGAAAATAGAATTAAATATATTAGCTAGATCCAGGACTGAAAACGGGATGGGTCTGCCTGAAAAGAAGGGGAATAACATTGCACTCTAGGCTGTTTCCCCTTTTTTTCGGGTGGATTTAAAACTACCTCCTTCATTTTGGAGGGTATGAAATCGTCCCATTTATGTCCCACAAAATAAGATTGAAGATAAAAAGTTGTTTAGTTATGAACAGAATGAAAAATGCGATGAAAGACCATTTCACAGGAAGAGAGAAATCACATGGAAGAATTAATAACACAGGAAGAAATAGCATTAGTTGCCTGACGAGCTATACTTCCCCGGAGACCGTGTGAGCCCCAAGGTCTCCTGGGAACTGTAGTTCCTCAGGCAGTTTTTCCCCTGAACTGTAACTAGGCCACTTTTTTCAGCCTCAAAAAGTACTACAAAAAGAAAAGGAACGTAGGTAAGTGTGGAAAGGGGGTTGGTGTGTGTGTGTGTGCCATGAGGGGGGCGCCGCGGGGGGCCAAGAGGGTCACGGGGAAAGGGGGAGGGGCCAAGGGGCAATTTTGAACCCCCCAGGCGTACGCCCGGTACACGGCGTGCCCCCCCTCCCCCTTGGCCCTCCGCCACTGATCTAAAGTCTTCAGGCACTGCTAAAATGCTGTAGGAGAGAATTATGCCTCCTAGAACTGTAGGAAACATTAGATTGTAATACTAATGTGCCAGGGTCAGAGGCGTAGCTCCAAGGGGATGGGGGGTGCGTGATGCACCGGGCGCACCTCCTCTGTGGGGATGTGGCGAGGGCATGGCAGGGGCATTCTGGGGCGTTCTGGGGCGGGGCCGATCTGGGGTGGGACGGGGCGGAGGACGCACCAATGCACCGGGCACTTTTCCCCCTTGCTACACCTCTGGCCAGGGTATAAGCATTAGACTGTGAAGCAAATTTGGCCAAGATTTTAAGTGTCAGCAATTAGAAGGAGCCAAGTGAGAACTGTCATATACATATTGTTGATGTGACCATGCTCTGAACAAACAAGTATACTTTCGGGGGAAACGGAGTATGTAAGATGCTGTTTATCTTCACTCTGCTGCCCTGCTGAACCATTCCTGGGTCCCCTGATACAGATGCCCGTTTAGCAGATGAACCCTTTGCTCTTTTAAGAGACGGGGGTTCCACTCTGCGGGTGGCTGCCCTTAGCTGTGGCCCGTACTGACATCAGATCAATCCGCCGGGCTTTTGGAGAGGCCGGCTGCTGATACGTGCCTGTTAACAACTGAGACCCGCTGTTCCCCTCTTAGAGGAGTTTAGAGGAGTTTTAATGGTCGAACGCCATCTGTATTTTAAATGGTTATGAAATTTGAGCGCTGCATTTTAACTGGTACCAATATTTAGTATTTTATTTTGTTTATCCACTTGTCTGTAATCATGTTGTAAACCGCCCTGAGCCCCTCGGGGAAGGGCGCTATAAAAGTGGAACAAACAAGCAAACAAACAAGCAAACAAATAAATCTCCAGCAGGCAATTGGGTGGTGACAAAATGTCACCAATCAGGTATTTGCAAAGTTAGACTGCTTGCTTTGAAAACTGGATAAAAGATGCATTTTGGAATGTGCTCTTTGGACGTCGGTTTGGCTGGTTACAGCACTTTGTTCCGCTTTACTGCAATAAAAGCGTACGTGCTTCATTGAGCCAATCCACGTGTCTCTGCATTACTGAGAGGCTACTGGAATTTTTTCCAACAGAACAACCAGTTTTAGCATCAAACTCAACTCCCACTAACCTCCCCCCTCCCCCTGCCCACCCCACAATGGCTTTGTTTCACAGAAACCATGGCTTGGAAAGCTCATCAATGTTGTTGGGGTTGGCTAACAACCTGCAAAATGGTAACCGAGAGCTCAGTGAACATTCTTTTATTAAAGCTACAGGTGTTTGTTATTTTGGGGGATATTAATCCTACAATGTATATTTTTAGATTTCGGACTTTTCTGCAAACCTGGGACTCCCTTCAGCTTTGCAGAAAGCCAGCACTCCCCACCCCCCCAACCCCGCCCCGGTACTGTGCTCCATTTTGGGGATCTATTAATCCACACTCTAGGACCTGCTTTTAAATTAGATATGCATGTAATGTTTAAGGCGTTTTTTGCTAGCCGCTTTGAGAAGGCATTTGGACACAAAAGTTGGGCTATGCATTCTTTAAATAAGCAAATGGTTTTAAAGTGAATTCATCTAATTAAATCTTTAAATAAGATGCTTCTAAAGAAAGGGAATGGAACAGTAGCTTTCACACCGAAACGAATACCACCTAAATCCCTGAAAACATTGTCCACGAAGGTCAAACTGCTCCTCTTTGCTTCTCCACGTGAGCCTGGAGTTTCATCCATTTCTTTCAGATACCACTGTGCTCACTGTGATTTTTCACCATGAGTGATGGCTGAGATTTCTCCAGAATATATATGTGTGTGTGTGTGTGTGTGTGTGTATACATACATACATACATACATACATACATACATACATACATACATACATACATACATACATACATACATACATACACACACATAGACAGACAGACAGACAGACAGACAGACAGACAGACAGACAGACAGACAGACAGACAGACAGACAGATAGACAGACAGACAGACAGATAGATAGATAGATAGATAGATAGATAGATAGATGATAGATAGATAGATAGATAGATAGATAGATAGATAGATAGATAGATAGATAGATAGATAGATAGATAGATAGATAGATAGATAGATAGATAGATAGATTGATAGATTGATAGATTGATAGATTGATAGATTGATTGATAGATTAATCTAAATGTGTGTTTGTCCCTAATGGTCTCCCTCAAAAGCTGCTGGACGGATTGCCCCCAAATTTTCACATGACGTCCCTCCCTGTTGTGGGCAGGTAATCAGACCTTCAAATCGCTGAAAGTCCATACCTGAGCCAGGTAAAATGTCTTTTTCCTGGCACACCAGGCCATGAAGCTGGCTGTGTTTAACTGTCACCCATAGAATGTTCGTGCAGCATGTCTGTGGCCTGAGGGGTTGGTATGCTCTTAGAATGTTCCCGCAGATGGCCAGAGATGTGCATTGAAAACAGTAAATAGGTAATACTGGTAGGTAATACGAGTGGAAGTGAAAAACATACACACTTTGCCGTGTGAGACGTCAGGTGGGGTCCCCCCCTCACACGCTGGTAACTTTCACTCTCTGTGCCTCACCCACTACTACCACACAACACACACACTCTCATACACATCCAGCTCATCCTCACACACCTCACTCTGCCCTCCCTCACATCCAACCACCACTTACCCACTTCCTCACCCATATTCGCCACAGCTCAAAAGCGAGCTGGAGTTTGCCTTTTCCTTCTAAGAAAATCCATGGAGTGGGGGCGAACCAACACTACCGGCTCCGCTTCTTTTGCACGTGGGCTTTTAAGAAGAAGAGTTTTTGGAATAAGAGTTTGGATTTATATCCCCCCTTTCTCTCCTGCAGGAGACTCAAAGGGGCTTGCAATCTCCTTTCCCTTCTCCCCTCACAAGAACCCAGGGAGCTGGCCTCGATCTGAGCGCCTCCCCACCCTGCTCTGCTGCCTGACTGGGATAGCCTGCTTGCCCCAGTTCTGCCTTACCCAAGCCAGGACTGTGCGTGTCAACCAGCCTCATGGACAGCGGGATTCACACTCTGGACAGTTCCGTTGTGGAATGGAAAGGGTTACCTATACTAAAAAAAAGACAGCACCATATAACGATGTGCATTGAAAAGGGAAAGAGGGATTCCATTTGACCACCCCAAAAGGCTATGCTGGGGATCATTGGACCTGCATGGACATCTGTGTGGGTTGCGGACTGTGATGAGAAGGACAATTGCCACAGCAACGCGTGGCCGGGCCCGCTAGTAACAAATAAAACACACACCCTAACCACTCAATCATCCTCCAGACTTGCAAGAATGCACACGCATATCAACTCGAGTTCTATCCCACTGGGCACTTCATTCCACATCATTTGGCTTCATGATTTGCGGGTTGGGGAAAGCCTTGTGGAAAGTGTTGCTTCATTTGACCAGCAGCTCTTTTGCAAAACTATTGTATGTTTTACATTGTGCCCTTGTGAAGGCATGCAAATCAAGGGGAAATAAAGTGTGCTGCAACTGAAACACTTCCCAGTCTCACGGGGCTAAGGCAAGAGCTGACTTCAGATTGAGAGCCACTGCTTTTCTGACGGAATATCTGAAAGAATGGAAACCAGCGGATGCAGCGTTCCAACCTCAGCCGATTCTTTATTGTCATCTATCAGCTTCATGGTTTTCTCGGTGCTTCAAGCTGTCATTGGGATGGCCCTAAATGCTTTCATTGTTACGGTGAGTTGCGTCAATAGAATGAAAAGAAGACAGCTGAAATGTACTGATAAAATCTTGATTGCTCTGGGAATCTCCAGGTTTTGCTACCTGTGTGTGCTCCTAGGCAAGATTTTATGGATGTCTGTCTCTTCTAGAGCTGTTGAAGTGACCAGCGCATTTCAAATGGTCAGAGGCGCCATCTGGTTTCTATCCTGTGTCTGTTTCTGGTTCTCGGCCTGCCAGTGCTTGTTTTGCTGTGTAAAAATTGCAAACTTCAGGCATTGCCTGTTTGTTCACCTGAAGATGGGAATCTCCAGACTGGTACCTTGGATGCTTCTGGTTTCTGTCATCGGATCGCTGATCAACACTTGCCCTTTTTTATCGGGCATTTATAATATCACCTGCAGAAATAACACTGGTTCCAACATCTCAGGGAACCAAACCCATCTGGAAGATCTTGCTTTGGAAACAAATTTATTTAATCTGTTCTTGTTTTGTGGGGTGGGATTTTCAGCGGCGTTCTCCGTATCTGCTGCATCATCCAGCCTCTTGCTCTTTTCTCTGTGGAGACACACCCACCTGATGCGGAACGGCTCGACCGGTTTCAGCCACCCAAGCATGGCTGCCCATTTTCAGGCCGTGAAAACGATAACGTCACTCTTGATTGTTGATAGCTTCAATTTTGTCGGGCTGATGCTCCTGCTCTCCAACCTATTTGCAGAGCGAACTCCTGAAAATCAAATCATCACAACCGTCATCTTCGTGTGCCCCTCCGTGCAATCACAGATCATGATCTGGGGCAATCCCCAACTTAAAAAAGCATTCATCCGAGCAGCAGATGGCATCAGGCACATGTTCTCAGTTTGAAAATGTGCGATAGGATATTAATTCTGCAGAACTGCTTTTGTAAATCTCCAAGTTTCCAAGGATTAATTTTCATCCCATACATGAGTCGTAGTTCACACCAGGACTAGTCGGACTAGTGATATCTGCAGTGATGTTGGACTTGTAAATCCTTCTTCGGAAAAGGCTAAAGCAGTTCCGTCTTTGGGCTGGGTTTTGTCCTGATTTTGTCTGCTGGGCGATGCTCTCTTTAATTTTTAATACATCTACTTCAATGATACTGTTCACTTGGGCTACAGGTCTTGAGAAATGTCACACTAGATGCAACAAAAAATAAAAATTGTCGAAGACTTTCATGGCCAGAATCACTGGGGTGTTGTGGAGTTTCCAGGCCTGTATGGATCTTTAGGATTCCCTAAAGATGCCAGCCACAGATGCAGGCAAAACATCAGAGAAAAATGCTACTGGAACACAGCCATACAGCCCAGAAACCCCACAACACCCCCCAAAAATAAATAATTTAAATAACCAACCAGTTACCACGCTCAAGGTCCTTTGAATTTAATTATGCAAGTCAAAAGTTTGGTTACAGCCAGTGTAACTCCTAAATCTACACCTGCCCAGAGTTTTTTTAACCTGATATTTACAGTCCCACATTATCTTTTAACTTTTTTACGAGCCAATTTTTAATTTCCATTGTATAATTTATATATGCCATTAAAGGTTTCATTATCATTATCAGCCCCTCATTATCACAGAAAAAAGAAATAATCCACAAATCCCTAATGCTACCCTAAATAGGCAGTCTGTACTTTAACTGAGGGGATTAGCTGGAGACAAAGAGTGAGGAGGGGTAACAGAGATTGATAACCAATCAATCTATCAATCAATCAGTGACCTTCATTAGACATAAGATAGTTTTAAAACAAGGATAACCAGAAATAAGATCAAAGTCAACTTAACTAGTGTTATAACAAAGCCAGAACTAGGAACTTTGCTACGTCTTCAGTCCGGTCGGAACAGCAATTGTTTAAAAGTATCTGGATCTTGGCCCTATCGGAGAGAGAAGGGTTTAAATTGATTTGTGTCTCAATGAATAGTTTGTGTAAATCAATATGGCAGGCACAGTGCAGTAGAACATGTTCTGCCATTTCAATCAAAGGCCCTTTCTGCATGGGCCAAATAAGGCGCCCTGGGGATGGCAAAAACGCTGTCCCCAGGAAGCCGTTTGCACAGGGGGCACAGCTGCTTTGCCGCCATTTCCAACCTTTGCCGCCATTTTCCAACCTTGCTTCCCCAGTGAGATTTTTGGAAAACGGCGGCTTTGAGCCACTGCCGTGCGAATGGCAGCGGCTCGAAGGTGCCCTCCCCCTTTCGCCCTCCACCTACCATGTCTGTGGCCGTCCAGCGCGTCGCCGAGGCCTGGGGACACGCCCCCCTGCCCTGCGACGCCGGAGCACTCGCGCAGGGCAGGGGGGCGTGTCCCCAGGCCTTGGCGATGTGCCAGACGGCCACAGACACGGCAAGTCGGCCGGGCAACTGCACTCTGCGGAGCCGTCTTCCCAGCTGTTTCTGTTGTATACGCCAGCCCAACCCCAATCATGGCCGTGCGGAAACGGCCAATGTCAAAGAGCAGAGGCAGAATCTTTCGTGCAAAGGAATGCGAAGATGTCTTCCACGAGTTGTTGCTGTGGGGAGAATGTTGAAACGGGCCTGCATAAAGACTTGTCTTAAAACTAATGATGTGAGGTTGTAAAAATAGTCTGGTAAAGATCCATGGGGTGACCGTGGAATCCCATAGATCAGTGGTGAGCATGGTCTACTGGATGAAAAATCTCATAATGAGCAGGCAGTTAAATAATTAAAAATGGTTGTATTAAATAATAAAAATAATAAAACAAGAAACTTATTTTAAGCAATGAACAGACCTACATGAAGCATACAAGAGCGGACTAAGATAAAAGGGCTAGGGATTCAGGAATGGGTGACAGCAACCTTGAAGGGATGTCCAGGAAGAAATTCAGCACCCAACCACCTTCCTGCCCAGGCTTGCCACCCAAGATGGATCCCAAAACACTCTGTCCGCTTCCGCACACGCAAAATAATGCGTTTTCAAACCACTTTCACAACTGTTTGCAAGTGGATTTTGCCATTTCGCACAGCTTCAAAGAGCATTGAAAGCAGTTTGAAAGTGCATTATTCTGCATGTGTGGAATGAGCCTCTGAGAGGTATCCATTTTGTGGGGAGCTGGGTCTTGACCTTATGGTAGCCTTTGGCCCTTGTACCACTATGGTACACCTCAGGAGGAGGTGGAGGGGGTCCGACTGCTGACACTCAACACTGCAAATGTACCATATCCCAATAAGCAATGCTCCAAAGCTTCTATTTGTCCAGAAGCACAGTAGTTTTTAAAAACCTGGAAAATAAACCTGCATCTTTGCAAACAAAAGCTCTCAAAGACAGTGTTTTGAAGGGCCACAGGCAGGGCGCCTATAGAAGCCATTTCAAACATACAGCTCTACTGTCGACTTTCTATGCATGGCTTTTTCTCTGTGGAACAACATTACCTCCAAGCTCCCCAGCAAAACATTGTTACAATGATGGGCAGGAGAGCAGCATAGAACAAGGAGTCCTCTGTGCATATGTGCATATTTGAGGAAGCAATCTTAAGATGGTCTACTCCAAAGTGGGCTTACCTTCCAGGCAACCATTCCTAGGATTGCAGCGTGTGTGTGCATTTCCAACAGGCGTCTGCTATCATTTTATACCCGACTGGTAACTATTTTGCACGAACACTTAGGATAAAACTAGATTCCAAAGCAGGGTCAAATTGGGTTCCTCGCTCAAGAACCTCTTTCCTTCCAGCAGGACTTCTTAATGTCTGATGTTTCCTCTTTCAATATATCAAGACAGCAACAGGCAGCCAGGCAGACAGACCAGAGGCCTATTTCCACCCCACCATGAAGTGACCATTATATGGATTCAAGGGACAGAGCAATTTAGAGCTTCCACTTCAAGAGAGAACATGTGCATACTGTCAAGATACTGTTGAGACCCTCGAGCATGTTATGTTTTCTTGCCCGAGGTATGCGTTACCTAGACAATCCCTACTTGTCCCGGCTCTAGGGAATTAAAAAAGTTGTTCGGAGCAAACAAAGGGCCTTTCCCCACTTGCCACAACCCCCCTATGCTGCGCGCTGCTCTCAGCACGCGTCATTTCTGGCGCGCGCCCTGGCTTCCCCACCTGCTGAATAATAGTGATGGTGGGAAAACTGGGAAAACCGCTAAATTTTTATTAGAAGAGCTCAAGTCAAAGTCATCATGGAAGCTTGATCACCTCTTCCTTACCAAACTTACACACTTTGTCCAGTTTTATGTCCTGTTTTAATACCCGCTCTGTCCTGTATTTTGTTTTATTTTGACTGATATGCCTAATAATTCTGTTGAAGTTGAATTGAGAGCTAAGACTTCCAAAGTGCTCAGAACATTTTCCTTTGCATGGTGCTGAACACTCTCTGAACAATCAATATTTCACATTTGTTTAAGGTCACCCAGTTACAGCTACCATAAGCATAGCCTTGCTTCCTCCATCAACACTGGTGGAATGCACCCAGTGGCCCAGGAACAGTGGCTCAGTGAACTCAATCTGGCACTTTGTTCCCCTTGTCTTATCATTCCTATCAATGCAAACAGTTCATGCAAGTTCATGCTTTGTATATTTGGTTTGCAATCCATGCTTTAAATATGTAAATTATTCTGGAACAGGCCCATGTCACCAAGTTTATGTCTGCAGATGTGATATCTGTGAGCGTACCAACGATCTCTTCTGGAGCTTTCTGCTCATGAGGTGTAGCTCTTTACCATAACTCAGCTGTGACTTGATGTGGGGGACGGGACAGAAATGGGTAACCTTGTTTGTCAGAACCTCAACAAAGAGTGAGCCTCTAACTGTACCCTAACTTCTCCCCAGTTTCTAATATTTTTGATGCTGCTTTGAAAAAACCCATTGAATTGCATATTGGAGTCAGCATAGAATGAAAAGCCAACTGGTTAAGAAAGGAATTCGTCTTGTCACCACTGTTCATTGTAAAGTTAAGTTTGCATATACAGTTAAGTTTGAATTTATTTTATCTCGTACAATAAAATATTCCGATGTGACATGATAAATATGTTTCGGGTTGGATCTGGCCAACTATTTTACTCCATCTCAGCCAATTCCTTTCCTTAGCACAGCCCCATCTCACATGGCTTTGGCTCATGCAGGTCCCATGATCCCAAATAGAGGCTTTTACATGGTTAAAGGAGATTCCTTTCCTCTTTTTTTCAGCAATGGAAAAACTGGTTGAATCCAGTCCTTTGTACTTCCACTGAGAACTGCTGGGAAACACTGCAATGAAATCAGTGAGGAAAACACTGCAATGAAATCAGTGAGGAATATACTGGGAACCACAGTGAAATGTCTAGGTGCTGGGAGGAGCTGGTCAGAGGCGTTCCTCCCATTGGGCAAAGTGGGCAGTTGCCCAGGGCACCCCCTTGTGGGGGGCGCAAGAACTGCAGGCTCATTTGTGGGATTTTTTGTATTTTCAGTGTTTTTCCGTTTTTGGCCTGCAGAGGGCGCAGGTTTTAGGCTAGCTAGCAGCACCAAAATTTCAGGGATTTTTCGGGAGACTCTCCTGATAATATCACACAGGTTTGGTGAGGTTTGGTGAGGTTTGGTTTAGGGAGTCCAAAGTTATGGACTCCCAAAGGGAGTGCCCTCATCCCCCATTGTTTCCAATGGGAGCTAATAGGAGATGGGGGCTACAAACTCAGGTTTTGCCCAGGGCTCCAGTTTGCCTAGGTACGCCACTGGAGCTGGTGCCAGATATTTGTGGAATCCTTGTGTTCAGTTTGCAGTAGTGGTCTTCATATTAATGAAGTCAGCCCTTCTCTAAGTCTTCTCTGTGGAAACGCACTCAGAAGATGCAGAATAGCTCACTGGCTGATTACGCAGGAGGCCTCCATGGTGCGCTCACTGGTAACTGAACCCCGGTGTGGCAAACTCCCTTGTATACAAGGAAATTGCTGCATGCAGGGAGCAGAAATGGCACATAAAATTTCCTTATACCGACATGCAAGGAAATTGCTGCGTGTCTACTGCTCTGGCTCTTGGCTTTCCCCATGGAAAGCTACAGTACTTCAGGTACGCAGAAGAGAAGAAGAAGAGTTCGGATTTATATCCCCCCTTTCTCTCCTGCAGGAGACTCAAAGGGGCTTACAATCTCCTTGCCCTTCCCCCCTCACAACAAACACCCTGTGAGGTAGGTGGGGCTGAGAGAGCTCCGAAAAGCTGCGACTAGCCCAAGGTCACCCAGCTGGCGTGTGTGGGAGTGCACAGGCTAAACTGAATTCCCCAGATAAGCCTCCACAGCTCAGGTGGCAGAGCTGGGAATCAAACCCGGTTCCTCCAGATCAGAGCGGACCTGCTCTTAACCTCCTACGCCATTGCTGCTCCCCACCTGATGCTGAGGTGGGGCAGAGAGCAGGTAAGCTCTCCTGTCTGTAATTGGCCACTAATTCAGATAATTACTGTCTCTAGCAGCAAAAAACATAATACCTTTCTTGATCACCACATGTCTTGATTTCATGATTTTAATGCTCTTTCAGACCAAACTAATCCAACAGTCAAGTTTTCAACCCTAACCCTAACCCTCCACCCACTTTTTGTAAGCATTATGTCCTTTGAAATGTTTGTTTGCATTGATTTTGGCAATTCCTGGGGCACAGGTAAGCTCTGCGACCCCCCAACTACAGTGGAGAAAGTGCCACATGTCCATGCAGAACTCACCTATGTAGGTAAGAAGTTTGAAAAGTGCTGTTGGTAGCCTATGTGTATTGGTGGGTAGGACACTACCCCAACCCTGGTGCAAACTTCAGCTAAGTGGCTCTTGCTGTGCTAGCTGTGTAGCAGGGTCTGGCCAACGGGGCCCGGTCAGTTGTCAGCACCGTGGCTGAGTGAAACCTTGCAATGCTACCAGAGCACCCACCAGCTTTTTCCTGGAGCCTACTGAGTGTGTTTAGCAAGTGGGTGGAGTCAAGGAATGCAGGGGCGTAACAAGGCAGCCCTGGGCAAACTGTAGCCCTGGGCAAAACCTGAGTTGGATGCCCCCCCCCCCCATGGGCGGCCACTCCACCACGACCAATTATTTTTTTGCACCAGGACATTGGTGCCTGCAGGGGGTGCATTTTTAGACATATCCGCACCAAAATTTCAGCATATCATCAGGAGACTGTCCTTATGCTACTCCCCAGGTTTGGTGAGGTTTGGTTCAAGGAGTCCAAAAGTTATGGATCTCTCAAAGAGAGTGCCCCTGATCCCCCATTGTGCTTTCTAATGGGAGCTAATAGGAGATGGGGGCTACAGTTTTGAGGGTCCATAACTTTGGCCCCCCTGAACCAAACCGCACCAAACTTGGGGGGTGCCATCATCTTCAGATGATACCTTGAAATTTTGAATTCGATAAAGTCAAAAAAAATGCACCCCCTGCAGGAACTATCCTAGAAATTTGCCCAAGAAATCTTTGTTCTGCATTGAGTTTTCTGCATTGCTGTCAATGGGGGTTGCAGGCTGTGGGGGCACATACTTCTGAAGGCACAGTCTCAAAACTTTCAGGGTCTCACTCAGGAGACTGCCCTAATGATACCCCCCCCCAAGTTTGGTGCAATTCTGGTTCAGGGGCCAAAGTTATGGACTCCTTGAAAACTGTAGCCCCCCGCTCTCCTTATTAGCTCCCATTGGAAACAATGGGGGATAGGGGCACCCCCTTTGGTAGTCCATAACTTTGGACCCCCTGAACCAAACCTCACCAAACCTGGGGGGTAGCATAAGGACAGTTTCCTGATGATACGCTGAAATTTTGGTGCCGCTAGCCTAAAATCTGCGCCCCCTGCAGGCCAACAATGGAAAACCACTAAAATACCCCAAAACGAACCCAGCATTTTGATGCCCCCCACAAGATGATGCCCTGGGCAGCTGCCCACCTTGCCCAATGGGCATTACGCCAGTGAAGGAATGCTCTTCCCAGCCAGGCTTCTGATTGCAGATCTGAGTAGTTTTTGCAAAGCTTTAAAAATTTTCGCTTTGGCTGTGGCGGCCACCACAGCACAAGGATTTTCACTGTGAAACTGAAGGTAAGCTTTGGCAGCCATTTTGTGGCTGCATCCATCACACTGTGTCAGAATTCCAAAGGTTCCCATGGCTCAAAGAGGCTGGCGATCCCCGCAATAATGGACCAATTCACCTCTGCCATTTTGCTGACGGCTGGGATCCCACTCCAGAGTTCCTCTAGTCTGCTAGGGTCTGCTTGTTGCTCAGTTCTAAGGAATTCAATATCCGCCTTTTTTTGCACACTTCTTGGTGGTTTTTTTCTGCCGGGGGGGTTCACTTTTCAAGAGTTCGTCCTTCTTCAGCTCCCACTCTTCATCAATTTCATCCAACTGGACACCCTTTAATTTGGCTGCCTGGCGATAGCCCCTGCACTCTGCTTCTGCCCTAGGATAAAGAAATGGAGAGAGAAGGGCCATCTCGGCCAAATGCAGCAACATTTCTCACCGGTATCTGGCATTAAGGAAAACAGAACAATTGCAATAAGCTCACTGTGTCATTTTGAATGGTAACTTCAGCCATCCTTTCTCTTTTAATCTGAGTGGTGATGCAGAACATAAATGTTCCTTGGAAGGGAAAGTAGGACTCAAAATGTACACAAAGAGGATGAAAGACACCTCATACACCTCAAAGTATTGACTTGAAACAGAAATGATTGATTACAAGAGGGGGAAATCTCACAGTGAGCAACAAACACAGAGGTTCCCAACCTTTCTAAGCCTGTGGGCACCTTTGGAATTTGGACACAGCATGATGGCTGCTGCCACAAAATGGCTGCCAAAAATAGCCGCTGCATGAGGTAGTCAGAAAATGGCTGTCAGGGCTGATATTCAGTCAGCGAAGGTCCTTGCGCTGTGGGGGCTGTTGCTGCAAAAACAACGCTTTTAAAATATGCACAGGCAATTAAATCTCCAGTGGCCAATCAGAAGCCTTGCTGGGCAAAAGCTCCATTTGGCCTCATCCACTTTCAAAAATACTTGGTGCGCACCAGAAAATATTTCCGTGGGTGATATGGTGCCCGCAGGAACCCTGACCTAATCACTGCAGAGAAAAAGCAAAACAGGAGGGTTCAATGTCATATCATTTACTGTGGTTTAAATTTACTCCTTTACAATTCAGAGTCGAGAGGAATGCAGAATAATCTTCAGGTTATGCACCAGCCGCGTAGCTACCACGGGGTCGAAAGGGTCGCCGCGCCCCAGGCACCCGTGATTGGGGTCTTGTGGGGGGCAGAAAATCTCCCCCACACCCCTTTTCCTTCCCCCCTCGTCCCGCCCCACCAGTCCATGCAGAATCCACTGCTGGGTTGGCCTTGCCTAGCCAGGCTGCTTTTTCAGCCGGTTGCTCTTTGCAGCCGGCTAAACTAAAGTAAGTGGGTGGGGGAGGGGGAGGGGCACCATGGGGGGGGTACATGTCACGATATATAAAAAAGTGAGAAAGGTTCACAAAAGGTTCATCTTCTAAGTCAGCAGAAGTTCAACCCAGAGGCCAGAGACAGTCAGTCCAGGGGCAAGAAGTAATGACAGTTAACCTTTAACATGATTGGTGAATTCAACCAATGAGAGGCTGTTGCCTGGGCGGGGAAAAGTAACCAATGGAATGTATGCTTTGTATATGCCCGTGGTGGCAAACCTTTGGCACTCCAGGTGTTATGGACTACAATTCCCATCAGCCCCTGCCAGCCTATGCTGGCAGGGGCTGATGGGAATTGTAGTCCATAACATCTGGAGTGCCAAAGGTTCGCCACCACGGGCATATGCTATGCTAAGTTCAGAGAGATTGAGGCTGAGTTGAGTTCTGTGTGTGCTGAACTTTGTTCTTGCCTAAAAGTTCTGTATAGTATTATGGTCTTGTATAGAATGAATACTTGTGTAACCTTAGCAACTGCTAAAGTAAAACCTTCCTATGGAAAGAACATCTTGTGTGGAGAGTATTCTCTTCCAAGTGTGCTAGAAGGTTGCAGTGAGTGCAAGAAGACTATTTGGATTTCTCATCTTACCAGAGTGACTCCGCTTTAAACTCTGCTGATAGTATGGGGGGGTGGGTATGGGGGGCAGGACCCAAGTGCCATTTTGCCATGAGTGCCATTCGCAAAGGCTCCTCCTAGCAAGCCTTTGTGGGCCCCCCTTCTTAGAAACGAAAGATGTTCTGCGGGAATCCCTCGCCCTGAACAGAGTCACTGACATTCACCTTTCTAAGAACTTGACGCAGTCTTTGTGACCGTAGATCTCTGCCATCCGCTTTGGTGTATCCCCGTAGAGATCAGTCGCATCCACCGGAGCGTGCAAAGAATGCAGCGTCCTGAGCACACCCAGCCTCCCCAACTCAGCAGCAAATGGCGGGGTCCATCCAGCGTACCTGTTCTCAGGCACAGCCAGGCTCCATGCTCACAAGTGGTTTCACTATCCGTGACGTTCCTGGCAGAAATACAAGCACGAGACAGAAAAGGAGGAGGAGGAAAATATGTTGCTTCTTCACTAAGGCCCCTTCCACACAGCCCAGGCAGAGAGGGTTGCAGTCAGGATAAAATTGCAGTTGGGATAAAGTAACCCGCTCTCCTGTTTTCGCGTTTACATGCCTCCGTGCAGGCAGCGAACAGAGCCCACGGAAACAATGTGGGTTGCTATTGCACCTTCGCAAAGAGGCGCATCTTTTTTTAAATTTACCTCCCTCCACTGCATAGCTATGTGGGGCGGGCAGGCATGGACCTCCACATCCATGATGGAGTCTCACAGTGGCACGAGTCATCCCTGTAACCCTGCATGGCCATGCAGCTGCGAGGTGGGGATTTTAAGAAAAAGGGGTGTATGGCCAATTAAAGCGTTTACCGGCTAGCCGTTTGCTCGTGAGTCACTGGCGTAATGCCCATTGGGCAAGGTGGGCAGCTGCCCAGGGCATCACCTTGTGGGGGGGGGCATCCAAAATGCTGGGTTCTGGTTTTGGATATTTACAGTGGTTTTCTTCATTTTTGGCCCGGCCTGCAGGGGGCACACAGTTTTTTAGGCTAGCAGCACCAATTTACAACATATCATCAGGGAGACTCCCCTCATGCTACCCCCCCCAAGTCCGGTGAGGTTTGGTTTAGGGGGTCCAAAGTTATGGACTACCAAAGTTGGGTGCCTATCCCCTACATTGTTTCCTCAATGGGAGCTAATAGGAGATGGGGCTACAATTTCGAGGGTCATAGCTTTGGCCCCCCGATTAACTACACCAGAACTTGCAGAGGTATCGATAGAACGATCTCCTGATGAGATCCCTGAAAGTTTTGAGACTGTGCCTTCAGAAATGTGCCCCCACAGCCTGCAACCCCCATTGACAGCAGCAATGCAGAAAACTCAATGCAGAACAAAGATTCTTGGAGGCAAATTTCTGGGATGCATTTCCTGCGAGGGGTGCATTTTTTGGATGTATCAGCATCAAAATTTCAGGGTATCATCTGGAGATGATAAGCTTTTAAGTTTGGTGCAGTTTGGTTCAGAGCCAAAGTTATGGACCCTCAAAACTGTAGCCCCCATCTCCTATTAGCTCCCATTGGAAACAATGGGGGATAGGGCACCTGCCCAGGAGTCCATATAACTTTGGACCCCCAAACCAAACCTCTCACCAGACTTGGGGAGTAGCATGAGGGGAATCTCCTGATGATATGCGCTGTAGGATTTTTGGTGCTGGATATGTCTAAAGTACCCCTCTGCGGTGTACCAATGTCCTGGTGCAAAAAATAAATTTGAGTGGAAGTGGTGAATTGGCTGCACATGGGGCATCCAACTCGGAGTTTTACTTGGAGGCTTGCCAGGCTTTGCCCAGGGCTGCCTCATTACGCCCCTGTCGTGAGTGGCTGCATCCTGGGTTTAAACAAAAGAATTGCACATAGTGCTATTCTCAAAAACTGCATTTCAGGGGACTTAACACGGGGCAGCCTCACATTAGGAGTGGGATCTATGCGAAGTTCCCCCTGAAATTGGGGTTTTTCCCGTCCCCAGCCTAGGTTTATTGGCCCATGTGGAAGGGGCCTGAGAAAGGAAAGCCTGATATCCTTCTATTGCTCCCTGGGAAACAGGATCCTCAAGTGCTAAGCCTGCCACCTCTGGCTTGGGTGGTTCCTGGACATTTTTTTTGGGGGGGGAGGGCAGTCCCTGGGGAAAGTGGAGTCTGGAAAGGGAGGAGTGCTCGGCAAGGGTATGACGCTATACAGGCCAGCTTCTGAGGATAAATGTGCTACGTTAAAAACAGTATAAGTTACACAAACACGCGTGGCACATAGGCGCCTGCTCAAGCAATTTATATTACCTATTAATTACTTGCAAAGTATGCCAAATTGTTGTCTATTAGACTTACCAGACTATTATATCTCCATAACACATATATCTCCACTTTAAATCCAATTCATGCAACAATTTATTACAAGACAACCTTCTCTCAAGTCCAGAATCATGTAATTGTTAAACCAACAATGTCCATAATCTTGTAAATATTATTGCATCAATGTCACCCGCTGTGACTGCGATACAAGTTCATAACTGTTACACTCTTAGCAGCTGGTGGAGATTCCCTTTTAATAAATGTATAACCCCTGTTAGGCTAGGTAACAAGCTCCTCGAAAACAAATTTTAAAAAGTAGGAAAACTATATATTGCCAGAATCAGCAGGATGAACTGAGTACAACTATGTACTTTTGGGGCTGAAAGGGCACCCAGGATCCAAGCCTGTAGAGCAGATGTCCTGGCGCAACCCTTAGCAAATGCAGGCAGGGAGAATCCCTTCAGCAGCATTCAAAATATTGGGTGCTAGCTGGGAATGAAACTGGCTAGAGAGCAAAATGGTCGGGTGGGAAACAGAAGAAGTTTCATGAGCTCTGCATTGCACACAGCCAGGCAGGAGACATCGTGCCGGCAGCTTTGGGGGAAAGGTGCACTTTAAAGCATTCTCAGAACAATACGCCTTGAGCAGAAATATAAGGCATTCTGAGGACACCTTGGGGGAAAAAGCTGTGTGGAATTGCTTTTTTAATGTCCTCAGGACATCTCATTTGTGCTGTGAGGAATAGACCAGTGTGAAAGAACTTACAATCAATTTCATGCAAATAAGATCAATGTTAGCCTCTCTGTAGATTATAGTGATTATTCTAAAAAAATACAATGTCAAATGAATATGCAAAAGCTGTTTAATACAAGTGCCGTCATCTATATCTATTAAAATATGTAACTGGAGGGAGACAATGGTTGCTCTGCCATAATACCCCACCGAGGTCCCTGATTTCCCCAAATCTCCGGGAGTTTCCTAACCTGGACCTGGGAACCCAACCCCCTCATCCCCCACGAGTGACCAGGGGGGACCTCGTAATCCTGCCTGGACAAAACGGCTGCTTTGGAGAGTGGACTCAGTGGCATTATACCCAGACACTTATCTATAGGAAATGTAGTCAGGTGCAAAATCTGAATTTTCCACCCCTGTATGGGCAGCCGCCCTCCCCCACCACGACCAAACAACATTTTTTTTGAAGTCAGTGTATGGACCCTGGTGGGGGAGAAGAAGGAGTGTGGGGCCGATTCCCCTCCCCCCCACGTGACTAGCTGGCCACAGCCCAGGGACATATGTTCCCCTGGGCGATACGCCCCTGATTATACCACACTGAGGTGTCCTGAAACCCACCTTCTCCTGGCAAGATTTCCCATTCTGGAGCTGGCAGCCCCTAAACCCGTGGTGGCGAACCTTTGGCACTCCAGATGTTATGGACTACAATTCCCATCAGCCCCTGCCAGCATGGCCAATTGGCATCTATATCTATTAAAATATGTAATATGTACATATGTAACTGGAGGCACTCCAGATGTTATGGACTACAATTCCCATCACCCCCTGCCAGCCCCTAAACCCGTGGTGGCGAACCTTTGGCACTCCAGATGTTATGGACTACAATTCCCATCACCTCCTGCCAGCATGGCCAATTGGCATCTATATCTATTAAAATATGTAATATGTAAATATGTAACTGGAGGCACTCCAGATGTTATGGACTACAATTCCCATCACCCCCTGCCAGCCCCTAAACCCGTGGTGGCGAACCTTTGGCACTCCAGATGTTATGGACTACAATTCCCATCACCCCCTGCCAGCGTGGCCAATTGGCATCTATATCTATTAAAATATGTAATATGTAAATATGTAACTGGAGGCACCTTAGATGTTATGGACTACAGACTCCCATCACCCCTGCCAGCTTCCTTTACTGCAGGGCGTAACCTTTTGGCACTCCAGATGTTATGGACTACAATTCTTATTACCTCTGCTTGTATGGCCAATTAGCCATGCTAGCGAAGGTAATCAGGTGTGAATCCTCCATAACATCTAAGTGCAAAAGAACCATATCCTCTGCACTAAACTGCCTGTTAGTTCGGCTGCCTACCTTTGATTGCTGCCCAGTGCAGTGGAGTCCTGTCATTCCAGTCTGGGTCTTGGCCATTTGGATCACACTGCCCTTTCCTGAGGATCTCGTCCACTAAATCGCAGTTGCCCGATGCTGCAGCCTGGTGAAGTTCTGACATGCTACCTTTTACCCAATCCCTGAAAGGAGATGGAAGAAGTGTGACTTGTGCCAGAACATTTTTATCAAAAAGGGAGATCATTTTATGAAGCAGAGAGGGAGAAAAACAAAAGTCAGAAATGGAAAACTGTGATTAGTATAAATCTGTAAATAAAACTTTCAAACCAGCTCCTACCTTAGAAATAACTGCTACTGGATCAGTTTTCAGAAGATTGCAAAAATCTGAGGTTGTTGCTGCTGTACCAGAAGCTGAAGCTGTTGCAGCAAAGCTAGCTGCCTGCAGGCCAGAAAACCATAAGTCTGTTGTTGTGGACTTACTATGGAAACCGACTCCTCCCTTCTTAAAGCTACAGACTTTTGTGGAGGAAGCTTAAAAGAAATCCATTCGGCAGCCATTGTCAAAACATGCTACCAAATGTCACACACATCTGGAGTACTGGCAGGTCTCTTGTTCCTACCAATGGACAAAGGGACTTTATACAAAAGAGTCCAGGAGAGTAGGATCAGTTTTTGGTGTTCGGCTCAAGGCTGGCTCAGCCTTCCATCCTTTTGAGGTTGGTAAAATGAGTACCCCGCTTGCTGTAGGTAAAGAGTGAGATCTGACTGGAGTGACTGTCATGCGCCCAAGGGAAGCCGTGAGCGACTGGAGAAGAAGAAACTGTATTGTAAGAGCCCCTGTGCCAAAGAGGTATTGGTGTTTCACCCAAGTCCCAGATGCTTTATGGCAGGGGTGTCCAAGTCCAACTCTGACACTTCAGATGTTTATGGACTACAATTCCCAACAGTCCCTGCTGGCATGGCCAATTGGGACCCAAAGCAACTCACATTGTTCTCTCCTATATTTTGTCTGCACAACAACCTTGCAAAGTAGGTTATGCTGACAATGTGTGTTTGGCATGGTTACCAACTACAAGCAGGGAAATTATTTGATATTTGAGGCTGGATGCTGGAGAGGGTGGGGTTGAGAGAGGGATATATGCTCTGGTGCCCATCCTCCAAAAACAGACATTTTCTTCAGGGAAGCAGAGTTCCATAGCCGAGAGATCAGCTGCAATTCTAGGAAGTCATTCTCAATAAGTACAGTATTGTATCAATGTGCAATTCAGAATCAAAGCTATCAATAATGAAATATATGTATAAGACAAGGTTATAGTTTGGTATAAGATTGTTTATATTAGCATTATGTATATATATTATTTTTATATATATAAAACATATATAAAATATACATATATATAAAACATATATAAACATATATATATAGACATATGTGTGTGTGTGTGTTATGCATGTTTACTTCAAATACAGTAAAACTAAAAAATTAATCATCCCCAGGCCGTTTTGGTGGTGCAACTATATATTTCATTATTGATCGCTTTAATTCTATGAAGTCTCCAGACCTCACCTGGAGGTTGGCAACTCTAGTGAGTGGCCAGATGTTACCAGTCACCATCTGTGGCAGAGCAGGGATCTGATTCTGTGTCTCGCAGATCCTAATCAGGTGCTCTGACCACTGCACTGTACTTTCCCTTAGGTACTTTGAACCTGTGCAAATGAAAAGATAATTAAAAAGCACCAGTCTTGATCAGAAAGATTTCATTCTGATCTGAGAAGGACCCAGCTTATAAAGCAGAGGCAGTCAGTCCTTTGTCAAAGCACAAGGTAATCACTGACCCCTGGGGGGGCATCACATCCTGACGTTCACTAGGCAGATGTGGTGGTTTGCCATTTCCTTCTCCAGTCATCTACACTTTCCCTGCAGAAAGCTGGGTACTCATTTTACCAACCTCGGAAGGATGGAAGTCTGAGCCCTCCTTGAGCCAATCACCCAAAACTGACTTCTGTCAGGATCAAATTCTGGTCGTGAGTAGAGCTTAAATTGCCATGCTATAGCTCACCATCTAGATCAGGGGTAGGGAACCTGCGGCTCTCCAGATGTTCAGGAACTACAATTCCCATCAGCCCTACCAGCATGGCCAGTGGCCATACTGGCCGCAAGGCTTACTGATGAGGTGTATAGTTCCTAATTTATCGGCCGTTCAAATGAATAAGCTTTCGATGGTGCTACCAACATAACTGCCAACAATGTTGGTTACATCAACTATTTACTACTGGTATACAGTGCCTACTTCTGCCAGTAACCTGTAGGGGTTCATGGTCATCCAAAGTCAAATAACCTGGGGGGTGATTCATATTGAGAGATGTCGTAGTCTTGCTATCGGTTGCCAGGATGGTGTGACAATTGAAGGCTGTGGCAACCTATTGGAGTCAGATCAATTGTTCACCCATTTCCTTGTCCCCTATCCCTTGTTTTGTGTTTGGCGCCACCCCAACAAACTCTGTGCTTTATAGTGGAGTGTTGATACTGTATGTTGTTGTGATGCCTGGGTTCTGTTGGTGGGTCTTCAGTCTGGTCCGTGGAGAGGTGTATGGGACTGGCACTTTTGATGAGTTCATTTGGACTACACCATTGATAAGACTCTGAATGTTTGTTATATTTATCTGTCTTTTATGGACAATTGTTTTATTGTAATTTGGTATGCCAATAAAGGCTTGATTATGATATAGCTCACCACTCTGTACCGCAAGGCTCTACACCCCAGTTTATAAAGCTCTTTTTTAAAAAAAAAACCTCTTGCATTCCCTCTTTGGACTATAAGTATATTCAGCACTTTTATTTCATCTGTGAAATAAGGGAGAATAAAATACACACATGTGCACACCCTGGAAAGTAAGTTCACAGACAACCAATCATACAACGGCTGTGACATCCGTACGACATCACAATGCTTCTGGCAGGGCTTGTAGCTTTCCCTGCGGAACACAGCATCAATGGGAAATCAGTAAGAATGGCGTACACTTAGGAATCGTGAGCTACTGTACTAGGATACCTGTATTTCAATGCTGCAACGCGCTGCGGTGACGGTCAGTGGGGGCAGGCCTCTGCCAATATGACGCAAGACAAGAGAGAGAAGCTTGGCGTCAAAACTAACACAAGCACCGCAAAATCCAAAAGCACTGGCCACAGGGATAAAAAGAACCTACCTGCCTCTCTGCGGTGAGTACTTCACGGAAGAGGCGTGGGTGCCTCTGGGCGGGTCCTGGGGATTGAAGGGGAATATCATTCTGAGCATGAGCTGTGCCACCCCAAGGCCTTCCCCTTTAAATCAGATTTTGAAAGCACACAAACCATACTTTGATCCAGGCAGCTGCAGGTAGAGCGTCCCTGTGGATGCTACTGGTAGCCATAGTGAGACAATATGCAGGCCTGTGTGTGTGTTTGTGAGTCTGTGTCAGTCTAGTACTGTGGTAGCGAACCTTTGGCACTCCAGATGTTATGGACTACAATTCCCATCAGCCCCTGCCAGCATGACCAATTCTCAATCTGTTGAAACCCAAACCCATCAGTGGTGGCGAACCTTTGGCACTCCAGATGTTATGGACTACAATTCCCATCAGCCCCTGCCAGCATGACCAATTCTCAATCTGTTGAAACCCAAACCCATCACTGGTGGCAAACCTTTGGCACTCCAGATGTTATGGACTACAATTCCCATCAGCCCCTGCCAGCATGACCAATTCTCAATCTGTTGAAACCCAAACCCATCAGTGGTGGCGAACCTTTGGCTACAATTTGGCTACAATTGGCCATGCTGGCAGGGGCTGATGGGAATTGTAGTCCATAACATCTGGAGTGCCAAAGGTTTGCCACCACTGATGGGTTTCAACAGATTGAGAATTGGTTCCCGTCCACATTTGCGTTACCAGCTCTGGGTTGGGAAATACCTGGGGCTTGAGGGAGGCAGGAGGGGGGTCAGGGGGCTGCCATCGCAGTCCAGCTTTCAAAGTGGCCATTTCCTGCAGGTCAGCTGATCTCTACTGCACAGAGGTTAGTTGCAATCCTAGGAGATCTCCAGCCACCCCCTGGGAGTTGACACCCTGCTCCTCACCCTTGTTCATGCCCAACCTCAGCTGTCTTCTGCATATCGTTCACCTGGGGAGGCAGCTGGGGGGGTGGTTGAAGGGGGAGCAGAGGCTTGCTCTTGCAAGCAGGAGGGGGCGTGTTTCCAGGTTTCCCACTTCCCACATCACTTTTGTCTTCTGATAAGCTGTGCAAGTTTCCATAACGGGGGACGGGGGGGAGGAATAGTTGGAGTACAAAAGTCCCTCAGATGCTTCAGGGGAACGGTGTTTTTGCCCAGCTCTCACCTCCCCAGGATTGGGGACCTTAAATTTGACAGGTGGGCTAGAAGGGTTCTGAGATAGACCCACTACTTCTGAGAAAATCTAGGATTAGCAAGTGGGAGTGAGCTGTGAGCTCTTGGAAGGAGCCTTTTATACGTTTTCTTTTCTCTTTCTCTTTGTTTGTTTCTTTTTATTTGCTTATTATTACGATTGTTATGTTTGCTTGTTTTTTTTATCTTTTTCTTCTTTTTCTGTATTTCTTTAGTTGGTAAAATATTTTTTTTTAGATGTCCCTGCGGTGAATGCAAGTGGCCAGTGGAAATTAGCACTCTGGGTGCAGGGAAATGCGTTGCCAAAATTGTGGGCATCCGAGTTGGCCAATCAGCATGAGCAGCCATTCCAAATAATGTCAGCCCCTTCTGCAGAGGTGCATCGGGAAAATGGCACCCAGGGAGAACACCTACTCCAGATGCCCCCCTAGCTCCATGCCCACGTGCTGGGTGCCCCCCTTGCCCCCACGCTCCAGGGCAGGGCTTGTGGCAGGGCGGGGTGGCTCAGATGGGCACCACAGTGGCAGGCCAGCTCCTGGGCCAGGGTGCTGCCTGGGTGCCTGTCCGAGCCACCCCCCATGAGCTGCCACCCCCATGCCTCCTTGCCAGCCACTTCCTGCAGGCCCTGGGGAGAAGAAGAAGAAGAGTTTGGATTTATATCCCCCCTTTCTCTCCTGCAGGAGACTCAAAGGGGCTTACAATCTCCTTGCCCTTCCCCCCTCACAACAAACACCCTGTGAGGTAGGTGGGGCTGAGAGAGCTCCGAGAAGCTGTGACTAGCCCAAGGTCACCCAGCTGGCGTGAGTGGGAGTGTCCAGGCTAATCTGAATTCCCCAGATAAGCCTCCACAACTCAAGCGGCAGAGCTGGGAATCAAACCCGGTTCCTCCAGATCAGAGTGCACCTGCTCTTAGCCACTACGCCACTGCTGCTCCCGAAGCCAGGCTGCAGGGAGGCGGGGGGGCAGGGCGCCGTGGCAGGTGGCACAGGAGGTGGCTTGCCACCAGGGTGCCCGTCCAAGCCACCTCAACCCCCACCTCTGATCCCCACTCCCCGAGAGCCTGAAGAGGGGAAAAGGTGGCTCAGACATCTTTAGTCGCCTCCCCTGCCCCCTCCTCCCCTGCACAGGGGAGGAGGGGGATGAGGACCATTTTTTTGCCCCCTTGCTGGTGCACCCAGAGTAATTTGACCCCCCCTCATCCCCATGGGTGGTACAGCCCTGCCCTTTTGGGACACAGTCCAGATGGTTTCACAGTTCTCCCCATGTGAGAATTGAACTAGGGGTCTTGGGGGAAATGGATGCTTTGGCTCTATGGGATTATACCCTATGGCAGTTGATGGTCTAGGAACTCCCCCCCACTCCCACTCACTCACACACACAGGCCTTTTATGTCAAAAATCCTGTCAGGAAAATTAATATATAAGCTGCCACCAAAATCTGAGGTAAAAATTGCACTTAGCAAGACTTTTGAAAGATAAAACAAAACTAGATTTTGTTTTACAAGTTTTCTTCTCAGGTTGTTGTCACAGAGAGGTACCTAGCATTACTGGTTTCTTTATGACTTTATGACATTTACTTAGATGTTACAGAGCAAATGCAGTTTCTTAAATGGCTGTTTCAGTTACAGGATACAGCTTCACTTAAAAATGGCTGTTTCAGTTTCCAGATTACTTCACGTATAGTTTCACACATGCACAAGTGTCTCTGTTTAGGGTAAACATTTTCAAGACGGCTCTTCTAGAACTCCCACCCTTAACTCCAAAGGGAACTCACACTGGCTTGGAACAGATTCAGCTTTGGGGTTTCACCAAACCCACTCTTAACTCTGCCAGTCAAGCACGTAGGTAAGGGGGGGGGGGTTCTCGAGGTTTTGAACCCCCATTTCATGTCAGCTCCGCCCCACTTACGTTTGTGGGTTTTTAAAGCATTTTAGTGCTTTTTCGGTTTTTGGCCTGCAGGGGGCGCATTGTTTGGACTAGTGGCACCAAACTTTCAGGAATTGTTTGGGGGACTCTCCTGATGATACTACCCAGGTTTGGTGAGATTTGGTTCAGGGGGTCCAAAGTTATGGACTGCCAAAGGGGGTGCCCCATCCTCCATTGTTTCCAATGGGAGCTAATAGAAGATGGGGGCTACACTTTTGAGGGTCCATAACTTTGGATCCCCTGAACCAAACCTTACCAAACCTGGGATGTATTATCAGGAGAGTCTCGTACTGATACCACCCAGGGTTTGTGAAATTTGGTCAGGGGGGTCCAAAGCTATGGACTTCCAAAGGGGGAGCCCCATCCCCATTGTTTCCAGTGGGAGGTAATAGGAGATGGGGCTACACCTTTGAGGTCCCTTTGGACCCCCCTGAATCAAACTTCACCAAACCTGGGTGGTTATCGATAGGAGAGACTCCTAAAGATACCCTGAAATTTTGGTGCTTCTAGCTTAACAATTGCACCCCTGGCATCAGGCACCCCCCAAATTTCCCCAGATTCTCCTTTTAAATCCACCCCCTTTGGCATGGATTTAAAGGGAGAATCTGAGGTCCTCAGTTTAGAAGAAGAAGAAGAGTTTGGATTTATATCCCCCCTTTCTCTCCTGTAGGTGACTCAAAGGGGCTGACAATCTCCTTTCCCTTGCTCCCTCACAACAAACACCCTGTGAGGTAGGTGGGGCTGAGAGAGCTCCGAAAAGCTGTGACTAGCCCAAGGTCACCCAGCTGGCGTGTGTGGGAGTGCACAGGCTAACCTGAATTCCCCAGATAAGTCTTCACAGTTCAAGTGGCAGAGCAGGGAAACCCGGTTCCTCCAGATTAGAATGCACCTGCTCTTAACCATCACGCCACATTGAAAGTGATGCTGTTTTAGGGTGGGGGATAATCCACCCCAAAACAGCATCACTTTCAATGTTCTTTAACTAGGGGCCCCAGATTCTCCCTTTAAGGTGGATTTAAAAGGAGAATTTGGGCTCTCTAAACACCATTGAAAGTGATGCTGTTTGGGGGTGGATTCCAGCATCACAGCAGCTGCCGGGGGGGGGGGCACAAAACTCAGATTTTGCACCAGGCTCCATTTTCCCTCTATGCCTCTGCCCAGAGGGGAGGGGCAGGGGAGGGCAGGGCAGGGGAGTCTGCTATCCCCGACCTTGGAGAGCTGCTTTTATAAGCGCTAGGCCAGGGGCGGGGCTAGGGGAGGCATCGCCATGCCCTAGGGGCGGGTGGGGGTGTGGCCCCACCCCCGCCCCTCCCCATAAAAAATCTATACCTACGTCCCTGCTGCCAGTTAAGCTAAACACACCCTCATGGGCTCAAAGGTGCCAGTATCTGGGTGTGGTCTCCTCACAATAGCCAAGCCCTCGGTGTGGTCTCAGGAGTGTCCCCGTGAGATCAGCTTCCCTCTTGTTTTCCACCACCACACCCAGCTGCCTTCTTGTGTGAGGGCCCTCCCAGTCCCCCACAGCCTGTACCTGGCCCAGGTCTATCTCAGTACCAGCTGCCAATATCCAATAACCCAGGAAATCCAGTTTATCTTTGTGAAACTCACACTTGGAGTGGTTCACATACAGGGAGTTGTCCTGCAGCTAGGCTGAGACAGGCTGTACCAATTGTATATGCTACTCCAGGATCTCTGTGTAAATCAATATATCATCCAAGTAAACCATGACACCATTATACAAATGTTCATGCAGCACCTCGTTGATCAGGTTCATAAACACCCCTAGAGTGTCCCCGTGAGATCAACCCAATGGACATGATGCAAAATTAATACTGGCCTGATTGGGAATTAAAACTGGTTTTCCATTCGTCACCCTCGCAGATCTGGACTCTATAAGAAGCTTCCTTAGTTCAAGTTTTGTGAACACTTTCCCTTTAGCCAGGCAGTCTAACAAATCCTTAAGGAGTGGCAAAGTGCAGCGATTAGTCATGGAGATGGCATGTAGGCCCCAATAATATGCTCATAATCACAGGTTGCGTCTTTCTTCTTCTGGAAAAGTGCAGGAGCCGCCAGGGGGGAAGAGGCCAGTCGTACGAACCCACTCTTCAAATTCTTATCTATGAACTCCCTCAATGCTTCCAGTTTTCTTGGGCCAGGATCTGAACCTCTGGAGAAAGGGCTCTTGGGTGGTCCATCATGGTCTCCTGTGCAGAATAGTCTGCACAGACAGGGAAATGTTGTGTTTGGGTTAGTGACACTTCCTCCCCACTTGCATGGGGAAAGGGACTTGGCTGTGGGTGATGGAATTCAAACTCACCTCTGTGGGTCTCCTTGGAGGATGTCAGCTGCTGGCCTCCAGCCGATTGAGCCACAGTCCGCTTCCGGAGCAAACAGGCCGCCGACTGCTCTTTCCTCCCTGTTTCCAAGTGGTGGGTCGCTCACAATTTTGCAATTCTTCATCTACGGCTCCGTGGCTTGCAGGTGCATTTTGGACAGCAAGGAGGAAATCTGTAGAAGTCAGCTGGATTTAGTGCCACTGTATGTACAGGAGTGGTTGATTGATACCTTCACAACTAAGAATGCCGCATGCAGAATGAAACCTGAGCAAAAACCCAAAACCCGAGTAATCAGACTATCAGTTGAAAGCAGCCATCCTGTAGTAAGGTAAGCACGGCTTCTCAAGCTACGGGGGAGCTGGTCACCGAGGCCTCTCTCAGGTCACGGCTGGAAGATTTTAAAGAGATCTTAACTTATTATCTTTCTCTCGCAAGAATTTCAATCTGAGTAAATCCATGTACTTATAAGTCAGCCTCACATAAGGTTGCCAACCTCCAGGAGGGGCCTGGAGATCTCCCAGAATTACAACTGATATCCAGACTACCAAGTTCAGACCCCTGAAGAAAATGGCTGCTTTGGAAGGGATGCTGTAAGGCAGAGGTGTCAAACTTGCTGCCCTCCAGATGTTATGGACTACAGTTCCCATCATCCCCTGCCAGCATCATGCTGGCAGGGGATGATGAGAACTGTAGTCCATAACATCTGGAGGACTGCAAGTTTGACACCTATGCTCTAAGGCATCATGCTGAGATTCCTCCTTCCCCCAACCCCACCTTCCATAGGCTCCACCCACAAATCGCCAGGAATTCCACAACCTAAGACATTTGTAGTCCTAATTAAGATCAACTGGAAAAGTGTGCACATGTTTGTCACCTTTCATGTGAAAAGCAGCTGACCTGCATCTGATTTCATTTCATTTCTTCTAGGCGGTTCCGTACAAGCACCAGTTCAACAGGCATCGCATTTTCACCAGAAGTGGTTGCGGCTTTTAAGGTGAAATCATTTCATTTTGGTAAAACAGTAGTGTTCATCCTAAATGGAAGACTATCCAGCTATTTAGAGGATAACAACATCTAAGTAACCTGTATACAAAAGGGGTGGGGGAAATGCACCTGAAAGGGCTCAGGGCCGTGAACAACAGCACCATCAGTAATCATAACATCAAGCAACAAAACATCAATAAACATAGCATCAATAAACATAACATTACAAACATAGCATTATAAACAACAAGAACATCAAAAATCACAACATCATAAGCTATATGGCAACAATAATCATAACAGCATACATAAGCAACATACAATAATAAAGGAGAATGGGCACACAAGTACTACATAAACAATGCAAAAATGCAATCAGTATCCAAAAGGCTATCACCACAACTTGAAAGACAACTTGCTTGTAACTACCCTGTTTCCCCTAATATAAGACATCCCCGAAAAATAAGACATAGTAGAGGTTTTGCTGAAGTGCAAAATATAAGGCATCCCCCAAAAGTAAGACATAGCAAAGTTTTTGTTTGGAAGCATGCCCGACGAACAGAACACAGAAAAATAAGACATCCCCTGAAAATAAGACATAGCGCATCTTTGGGAGCAAAAATTAATATAAGACACTGTCTTATATTTGGGGAAACATGGTAAGAATGTCATCTGCACCTCTATAACCGTGTGGTTCGGTTCTGCAACCCAACAAGATCGACACAGACTTCAGAGAATAATCAGAACTGCAGAAAAAACAATTGCTGCTAACCTGCCTTCCATTGAGGACCTGTATACTGCACGGGTCAAAAAAAGGGCTGTGAAAATATTTACTGACCCCTCGCATCCTGGACATAAACTGTTTCAACTCTTACCCTCTAAACGTCGCTACAGAGCACTGCACACCAAGACAACTAGACATAAGAACAGTTTTTTCCCGAATGCCATCACTCTGTTAAACAAATAATTCCCTCGATAATGTCAAACTATTTATTATATATTTATTATATAATTACTACACTACTTTTTTCATCATTCCTATTACCCATCTCCTCCCACTTACGACTGTATGACTATAGCCTGTGCTGACATTTCATTTTATTCATTTTATTTTATGATTTTACATTTTATGGTTTCGTTACTATTTGATTGTTTCCTGATTGCTTACTAGACCTATATGACAATCATTAAGTGTTGTACCTTATGATTCTTGACAAATGTATTTTTCTTTTATGTACACTGAGAGCATATGCACCGGAGACAAATTCCTTGTGTGTCCAATCACACTTGGCCAATAAAGATTCTATTCTATTCTATTCTATTCTATTCTATTCTATTCTATTCTATTCTATTCTATTCTAAAAGAATTGTTTATGTAAAATTATGTATTTATTTCTGATATGATATAATGTTGGATGAAGAAATGAATATATGAAGTGTATGAAAACATGATTTATTGAAAATTTTTAATTATAAACTGATCAATTTGTTAAAATAGATCACGTGGTTGTGGTGATAGCCTTTTGGGTACTAATTACATTTTTGCCTTGTTTATGTAGTACATAATCAACATAGACATTGTGACATCCTTTCAAGAGTGAAACATATAATTTTGAGGGAAATGCTGTAACCCTTTTTCTCATGAGGAGAAAAGCTGCGACTGAAAGATTACCAGTTGATTAGCTAGTCTTCAGTGCAAGGCTCTTTTCCTTTCCTGTTCCTGAGGAGCGGGCATCAAATTGGGCACCGCCCCACCCTGCTCACCAACAAGAGCTGTGTTCAGCTTGCTGCCCTTCTCCATCCCCTCCTGCCAAGTACAAGATGGCGCAGATTAAGATGGTGCAGGGAGCTGTCAAAGTTTCTAGAACGAGGCCAGGGGAGCCGTACCTCTTCCTGGCCTTCACCAATGAAGAGAAAGATGTGATAATAAGCCTGATAAGTTCGACACCATGATCCATCTAATCGAGCATCTGTTTCCCACAAAGAGGCGAGCCAGAGGCCCCAGCATGCCCAATAGCATAGGCACAACACTAGGGTTGCCAACCTCCAGGTGGGGCCTGGAGCTATCCTGGAATTTCAAGTGATGCCCAGACTATAGAGATCAGTTGCCCTGGAGGACATGACTACTTTGCAGGGAGGACCCTGTGACCCTACACCCCACAGGCACCCTTCCCCTCCCTAGACCCTGCCTTTATCCACCCCAAACCTCCAGGCATTTTCTAACCTGGTGTTGGCAACCCTACACAGATGCAAAAGCCTCCCAATGTGATGCCCTCCATCAACTGGCATTCAAGGGTTACACCCCCTCTCAACATGGAGGTACAGTGGTTCACCTGGAATATTGTGTACAGTTCTGGGCACCGCAGTTTGGGAGGGATATTGACCAGCTGGAACGGGTCCAGAGAAGGGCAACCAAAATGGTCAAAGGTCTGGAGCCCATGCCCTACGAAGAGAGGCTTAGGGAGCTGGGGATGTTTAGTCTGGAGAAGCGAAGTACATGATAGCCATGTTTACATATTTGAAGGGATGTCATGTCGAAGAGGGAGCAAGCTTGTTTTCTGCTGCCTCAGAGACTAGGACACGGAGGACACAGAGTCAAGGTGAAGGATAAGAGATTCCACCTAAACATTAGGAAGACCTTTCAGACTGTCAGAGCTGTTCGACGGTGGAATTCACTGCCGCGGAGAGTGGTGGAGTCTCCTTCTTTGGAGGTTTTTTAAAGAGGCTGGATGAGCAGATGTCGGGAGTGCCTTGATGGTGTGTTCTTGCGTTGCAGGGAGTGGGATTTGATGGCCCTGGTGGTCTCTTCCAACTCTATGACTCTATGATTCTCTTATTCTATTTAGCCACAATGGCTAACAGCTGTTAACAGACCTTGCCTTCATGAATGTGTCTAACTGCCCTTCACAGCCAACTAGATTAGTGGCCACCCTGCCTTCTGTGGCAGGGAGCAGTGGTGTACCACCCATGGGGACATGTTGTATCAAATGACCCCGGGCGCAATGATGGGGGACACCAAATTGCCCCCACCCTCATCCTCCCCCATGCCAACCCAGCTTGGAAGAGCTGGGTTGGCGCGGGGGAGGCACCTAAAGGCAGAGCCAGCCTGCTGCCAAGAGCCGGTCGGCTGCCGCAGCGCCCGTCAAGCTGCCTCCTTCCCTCCCCAGGCCTCAGGTGCTGCTGGCCTGCTGCCACTGCAGTGCCCGTCTGAGCCACCATGATCAGTGCCCGTCTGAGCCACCCCTGCCCACAAGCCCTGCCCCCAAGCCCCACTGCTGAGCGCAGGGGGGCTCCTGGAGCAGGTGTTGTCCACAGTGCCATTTCCACCAATACACCTCTGGAAGGGAGTTTCATAGGTGAATTATGCACTGTGTAAAGAAATACTGCCTTTTGCTCTTAACATACTGCCCATCATCTTCAAAGTTCTTAGTATTTTAAGAGATGAAGAAAAGAAAGAAAAACCCTTTCCATTTGTCTCGAAGGTACGCAGAATATCTTGTAATTCATCCCCCGGTCACTATTTGCTAAAGTAAAAAGTCATAACATCTTCACTGTTTTCTCACAGGGAAGAGGCTCCAGTCTCTTCAGCATTTTAGTCAATTATGCATCAGTTCTAGCTCCACAATAGCCAAAACTGAAATAGCAAAACCTTGGGAAACAAAAGATTTACCAACGTTAGAAAATTAGGAAAGAAATATAACAAATATTATGACAATAGACAAATTAACATGGAAATTGAGAGGAAACCCAGAAAAAATTGACAAAACATGGTGTGTACTTGTAAAGTATAGGAATAAATAAGATAGATCTATTGATGACACATCTCACCTAGAATTTATTCCATTAGATAAAATGTTAACATTACAAAGATAAAATTACGTACTTATTTATTAGTCAGTAGTTTTATTATTCAGTTATTAGGTGTAAGTATATCTGTAACCATTAGATATAGCATATTATTGTTATGAAAAATTTACTGAATTTTACATTTAAAATTGTAAGAGAAAATGTATAAAATTGCAATTATTGCTATTTATATTAATTGTTAAATTTCTTGTTATCTTAATTGTAAATTTTGAAAATCAATAAATAATGTTTTTTAAAAAAAATTAAAAAACCAATATCCTTTTTGAGACACGGTGGCCAGAACTGAACACAGTGTTCCAAATGTCCTTGAATCACAGATTGTGAGGAAACTGTTTTATTTCTAAAAAATTTAAAGAGTTGGCATTTAAATTTCCGTTATGGTCTGAGAATGTAGTTTAAGAAAAGGAGTTAGCTTGGTGCGGTGTTTTGAGAGTCACATTAGGGTCTGGGAGACCCGGTTTCAAATCCCCACTCAGCCATGATACTAACAGACCATGGATACGCCCCCAGCCTACCTCACAGGGGTGTGATGAGGAAGCAGAAAAAAGATTTTCATAACCTGCTTCTTTCAAAGAGGCTGACACTTGCTTTCCCTTTGGAGGAAAATAAGAGTTTGACTTCATACCCCACTTTCCTCACCTGAAAGGACTCTCAAAGTGGCTTACAAACTCCTTTCCTTTCCTCTCCCCACAACGATCTTGTGGGGTCGGTGGGGTTGAGAGAATTCTGAGAGAACTGGAACTGGCTCAAGCTCACCCAGCAGGTTTCATGTGCAGGAAACCAATCCAGTTCTCCAGATCAGAGTCTGCCACTCACGTGGAGGAGTGGGGAATCAAACCAGTTCTCCAGATTAGAGTCCACCGCTCTTACCCACTACAATCCACTGGTTGAGGACGAAAAGGAGAAGACTGTTCAGTCCTGCCTGGAGGAATGGCAGGATAAAATGTCCTAGACAGACAGAAAAAAGCAAAGGGTTTTGCTGTTTTATTTTGTTTTTCCTTCCTTAACAGGAGGTCGATCAGTGGAGTTTCAGTGTGTTTAACTTAAATGAAGCCAGCCAAGGGCACAGCTTGAAAAACATGATATGTGAAATGTTCAACAAATACGACCTTATAACCTGTTTTAAGGTCAGGAACTTTTCATGTTAAGGGCGTGGTGGGGGGGGGAGTATAGAAATTCTATACAACAGAATGGAGATGAGTTTCAAATCCTATATTCTTGATTAAATCGGTGACTTCTGATAAGACCACGCCTGGGACACGTATGGGCAACACATAGGGTTGCCAACTCTGGAAATACCTGGTGGTTTTAGGGTGGGGCTTGGGGGGCGGGGTTTAAGGAGCGGATAATGCCACGCAGTCCACCTGCCACAGCAGCCGTTTTCTCCAGGAGAAGAGGAATGAATGTTTTAAATTAAGAAACAGAAAATAAATAAGCTTCCTCACTTGGGCAGCTCCAGGCTAGACTGAACTCGTCAGAAGATAAATATAGGTGGCCGTGGTTAATACTTGGATGGGAGACCACCAAGGAATACCAGGGTGGTGATGTAGAGGCAAGTAATGGCAAACCACCTCTGTTAGTCTCTTGCCTTGAAAACCCGACCAGGGGTCACCATAGTCCCGTGGTGGCAAACCTTTGGCACGCCAGATGTTATGGACTACAATTCCCATCAGCCCCTTCCAGCATGGCCAATAGGCCATGCTGGGAGGGGCTAATGGGAATTGTAGTCCATAACATCTGGAGTGCCAAAGGTTCGCCACCACTGCCATAGTCAGATGTAGATTCACAGCAAAACATGATTGATTGAATGAGCCACCTCTGGGACCTGATAAGAGCAGGGTTTGGGGAGGGGAGGGACTTTGGCGGGCTATAACGCCTTCGAGTCCTCCTCCAAAGCAGCCATTGGCTCTAGGGGAACTGATCTTGATTTGTATCTATACAATTAACCCTCCAGGAGAGATGACTGTCATCTAGAGACCTGGTGTTATTCTGGAAGATCCCCAGGAGCCACCAGGAGGTTGGCAGCCCTATTTATTTATTTATTTATTTATTTATTATTTATTTATTTATTTATTTATTTATTTATTTATAATTGGTTTTATATACCATCCCTCCCCCGAAGGGCTCTGGGCGGTGAACAACACAATAAAACAGTAATTACAATAAAACCCCATTAAAACAGCAAATTAATAACATTACATTGGCATCCAACGTAAAAACATAAACTTCATAGATCCACCCTGGAAAATAAAACAGGGGAGCGGAGAACCCAGAGTATAAGGGAAAGGGAAGTGGGGGAGGGGAGTACTTGGAGGGGAGACCACCAAGGGAGTCCACCAAGGGTTGTTGCTCAGAGGAAGGCCATGGCAAACCACTCTCTGAACGTCTCTCACCTTGAAAACCCCATGAGGGCTTGCCGTTAAGTTGGCTGCAACTTGGCAGTACTTTCCACCAGCACCATCCCCGCGCTAACACTTGAGAATGTCCTCATCACTTTGCACAATCAGACACATTTAATCCAGCACCCCAAGTCTTAACAAGTCACTGGTCAGATATCTCGGGGATAAAAACACTCGTTCAGAGAAATAGGCGAATCCAGATTTTATAACACAAAACATGGTTTTCATTTTGTCTCTCTAGGCATTTTACACTAGATGACAATTGTGCAGAGTTAGCTCTTATTATTAGAATACACAGCAGATGGGGCCTGGCCGGCCATCTTCTGGCAAATCACAACTCACAGGGCTCATCGACAACTATTCTCCTGCTTATCTGTTTCTGAGATTTCACACATCCTCCATATGCAAATACAAGCACACATGCTAGTGGTTGGAACTGCTGCTGCTGAGGGTTTTCAGGTATCAAGGTTTGGGGTAGAGGGGTAGAGGTGTAGCTAGGGGAAATGGAGCCTGGGGGAAAATCTGAGTTTTCCACACACACCCCTTTCGTATGGGCAGTCACCCTGCCCCACCATGACCAAACAACATTTTAGCTTGGCCCGCCCCTTGGCTGCTCTGCGCCTGCTCACCCTGCGCCTCAGCCGCCCCCTCTGGCAGCAGCGAGAGCACGCCCACGACCCATTAGGCTGGCTGACAGGCTGAGGCTTGGCCAGGCAGAGCGTGCACGTTGTACCCAGGCCCAGCCAGGCCAGAAGTGTGTGTGGGGGGGGGGGTTTCTGCCCTCCCACGTGACTCAGTGGGGGCTGGCCGGGACTTTTGTCCCCGGGTGTCCCCGTTGTAGCTATGCCACTGCCCAGACGACATGGAAGCAATTTCTCCATTTCCTTGCCATGTTCTCTCTTGCATCGTAGTGAATAATGCCCAACAGGCAGCTTCCAGGGCTCACCAAGAAACAGGGCCACCACCAGCTCAATACCCTCCAAAATCCCCCTGGAAATTTAAAGACGAAGTAAAAAAAATTGGGTTGTCACAGCCTGAATAGCCCAGACAAGACTGATGTCATTAGAGTTCGGAAGCTAAGCAGGGTCAACCCTGGTTACTGTTTGGATGGGGGACCACCAAGGAAGCCCAGAGTTGCTACGCAGAGGCAGGCAGAGGCAAACCACCTCTGCTTGTCTCTTGCATTGAAAACCTCATGATCCTGGGGTTGGCATCTGTTGGGTTTGACTTGACGGCACACAGTGGTTGCTAAATGGACTGTAGTCCAGCCAGTTTTGCTGGGGAAGAAAAGGAACGGGGGCCCTGGGGACCACCAGACCTCCTGGGCCAAACGTGAGGCAGGGACTTTGCAAGGAGGGGCACTGAGGAAGAAGAAGTGGGAAAGGTGGTTGAATCCAAATAATTCCTTGCAACATTCTGATCTCATCATTTGAATAGAAATTGCATTAAAAGGTCGCCAATAATCAATCTTTCTGAATGCATTGCTTCTAGGGTTGCCAGGTCACCATCCCATCCCATCCCCCAACCACCACTATTGGTGGGAGATGGAGGGGGTACGTTCGCTAGATCCAAGTTGAGATTTGGGGAACGCAGGGGTTTCAGTGGGATGTAATGCCATAGAGTGATCAAGCAGCCATTTTCTCCAGAGGAACAGAGCTGTCATTCTAGAGATGAGCTGTAATTCTAAGGGATCCCAGAGGCCCTACTTAGAGCCTGGTGCTCCTGCTTGTTTCTGGGTACCTATCCAGGAAGAAAACGCAGCAAATACAAAAGGGCTTTTTTTGATCAACTGAATCCCAGTCCCCCCCCCCCCCCCCCCAACCCTCTTTCTTCTACCACGTGGGTATAATCTCAAAGCTGGGTCTCTCATGACACAGATGTGAGAATTGATGATGTTCTGGGCTGTTGGTCCTACTAGCAGTTGTTAGAGGCCAGTTGTTTATGTCTTCCCACAGATCCCTCTTACCACCTTAATTTCTTTTGCGGACGTGCTAGAAGGGGGCTACAGCAAATACAATGCCCCATACCATAATGCAATCCATGCGGCAGATGTTACCCAAACAGTGCACAGCATCTTGCTCCAGACTGGTGCCATGGTAAGAGGCGTCCCATGAAATGCAAAAATGGTTTGGAACATGGATAATTTCAGAGGGTAGCTATGTTACTCTGCCATAGAGGAGCTACATCCAACTCCAGTAGCTCTTCAGAGACCAACATGATTGTCAGGATAGGAGCTTTCAAGAGTCAAAGCTCTGTGGAAGGAAGCGTCTAGTCTCGAAAGTATCCCCTAAAATTCTGTTGGTCTTTAAGGTGCTACTACACTCCAATCTAGTTAAGATATGGAGATTTTTTTTTAATTTACAGAAAGGCTTAATACTGAAAGATTCCACCACCTCTGACATTAATAGTATCTGCAGTAGTGATTAGCTGATCTATGAGTGGTGATTTCAACTGGCTTACATCTGGCTAACCCACCACAGGAAAGCAGGGCATTAATGATGTAGATATACTATAAAATATGTAGTGACTGGATACAGCAGTAGCCAGAATCTTGCCAGTGTATGGGACTCCTGTTGAAAAGTCATGGAAGGGGACGTTCTGTGGGTGAATGGACCATTCTAGAACTCATTAAAAAGCTATGCAGCTAATGTCATCCTGGCTTAAATCTAGACTGGGGTTTTCTCGTTCATTATAATCTATCTATATCTTTAAAAGGAAAGGCGTATTGACGATGATTCACTTTTAAAGAGTTGCGCAGACACACAAACAGAAGGGGGTTCAATGTCTCTTGCCCTGAGAGGACTGGCATCTTGCAAATGCTTCTACATGCTGATTTGTAAAGTTTCATGAACAATGACAGAAATGACCGGCAACAGTTTTCTAGAGCCCATTGCAATTTTTCGCACAATGGGCTCTATTGTTAGTTTATAGTAACCCAGCAGGATCCTCCTTTTAACAACATCAATACACTGTTTTTAACATGTTGAATCAAACCATAACATTTCACAGATACCCATCAGTTTTCTCAAACTTCTCCCTTAGTTTATCTGCCCTACTTCAGTTTTTCAGTTCCTCAGTTTCCCAGGCTGGGTCAGAATATATTGATATGCATTTCATATGTCTATAGCAGTGATGGCAAACCTTTTTGAGACCGAGTGCCCAAATTGCAACCCAAAACCACTTATTTATCGCGAAGTGCCAACCCAGCAATTTAACCTGAATGCTGTTTTTGTTTAGAAAAAACCGGTTGGCTCCCTCTTCCTCCACCCCACCGGCTTGAGAGGGGCCAGCATGCTCTAGCCTCCAGCAAGTCCCACGCGCACCACTCTGTGCCTCTGTAGCATCTCTGCCTCCTCTGCGCCCCCCCCCTCAGGCAGCAGCCACCCAGAGCACAGGCACCAGGCCCGCCAGCCGAGTCCTCCCTGCTCACAGCAGTGCGCGCATGTCGTGCTCAGTGGCCCAGGCCAGCCTAGATGTGTGTGTGGGTGTGGTTTTCCACCCCCCACATGACAAACTCTGCGTGCGGGTGCCCACAGAGAGGACTCCAAGTGCCACCTCTGGCACCCATGCCATAGGTTCGCCATCACTGGTCTATAGGGTTGGGGAACCCTCATATATTATTCCACTTAAATTAATGGTCGTCGAATGGGGTGACTCTTCTTAAGAACTCACTGTAAGCCAAGCCAAAGTTACAAACATGTTCATTAGGACAAGGTTTATGAAAAATTAGTGATATGCTGAATATAACTAACGCTTCATTCTTTTCACTAGCACTGGTTCACTGACCTGGAGATATTAGCCATCTTTTTCAGCACCTCGATCCATGATTATGGGCACACTGGGACCACAAATAGCTTCCATATCCAAACAAGGTGGGTCTCCTTGTCCCAGCCATGTCATGTTTCCGTGTACATGTTGCAAGTCCCAGGAGAATTTCAGCTCAATCCTCAGGTCCTGACACGGGTAAATCACCAATGTCATCAAAGTACTGGCATAATTAGTCAGTATCCCTTAAAATTGGCAAAAAGGAGTCAATTCCAAGAAACGGAGAGAGCTGCTATTGCTGTGGAGTCCTTAAAAAGAGTTTTGGAGCTGGGGGGGGGGGTGTTCTTGTTTCATCTCTGAGGATAATGAGAATCTACCTCTGGGACACCTGACAATGCAAAATTAACAACTACGTGCTTCTTAGGTATGAGAGGTTAACACAACCACTTTTTTTGTTAACCTTGACACTAGGTCTGAGGTTGCATTGCTATATAATGACATGTCTGTTCTTGAAAACTATCACGTGAGTGCCGTTTACCAGCTCCTACAAAAGCCAGAACTGAACATCCTGGTCAATTTAACCCAAGAGGAATGGAGGTGAGATGGAATAAGATACAGCAATGTATATCTCATGACAGGTTTATTGTTTGTCACTTGTATGATCACCTGTAGAGAGTATGAGTCACCTAGACAGGTGAGGTCTTGGTGGTGGTGAAATGTGCTGTCAAGTTGCAAGCAATTTATTACAACCTTATAGGGCAGGCGTGCCAAATTCTGGCCCTCCAAATGTTCATGAGCTACAATTCCCATCAGCCCCTACCAGCATCATACTCCATGAACATCTGGAGGGCCAGAGTTTGACAACCCTGCTGTAGGGTGTTCAAGACAAGAGATTTCAGAGCTGGCTTGCCACTGCTTGCCTCCAATTAGCAACCGTAGACTTCCGCAGTGGTCTCCCATCCAAGTACTAACCAGAGTTGACCCTACTTAGCATCCAAAATGTGATGAGATCGGGCTAGTCAGGGCCATTCAGGACAGTGTAAGAGATCATAGAATCATAGAGTTGGAAGAGACCATAAGAGCCATCAAGTCCAACTCCCTGCCATGCAGGAACACACAATCAGAGCATTCCCAACAAATGTTTATCCAGCCTCTGTTTAAAAAACCCCAAAGAAGGAGACTCCACCACTCTCCGAGGCAGTGAATTCCACTGTCGATCAGCCCTGACAGTCAGGAAGTTCTTCCTAATGTTTAGGTGGAATCTTTTTTCCTTCACCTTGAATCCATTACTCCGTGCCCTAGTCTCTGAGGCAGCAGAAAACAAGCTTGCTCCCTCTTCGACATGATATCCCTTCAAATATCTAAACATAGGCCCCTTCCGCACACACAAAATAATGCATTTTCAAACCACTTTCACAACTGTTTGCAAGTAGATTTTGCTGTTCCGCACAGCTTCAAAGAGCACTGAAAGCAGTTTGAAAGTGCATCATTCTGCATGTGCGGAATAAGCCATAGCCATCATGTCCCCCCCTTAACCTTCGCTTCTCTAGATGAACAGAGGTGATTTGCTCTGTGTAGCAACCATAGTATTTCTTTGTGGTCTCCCATCCAAGTATCAACCACAGCCAACCCTGCTTAACATCCAAGCCTGGGCTCACCCAGATCAGACCAGGAGAGCTTTAGCGAAAGGGTTTTCTTTTCCATAAACGACCATCACCGGTACCTGTGGACAGGCGGTCTAGCAAACTTGTGTGAGCTAATAACTTGCCATACTTATTCTCAAGGCTTATTAAAATGAGATACTTCCACTATTCTTCCTGTATATAAACTGTGATTAAAATGCATACAAGAGTCAGTGTGTGTAGTGGTTAAGAGCAGTTGCACTCTAATCTGGAGAACCCACTCTGCCACTTGAGCTGTGGAGGCTTATCTGGGGAACCAGATTAGCTTGTGCACTCCAACACCAGCTGCGTGACCTTGGGCAAGTCACAGTTCTTCGGAGCTCTCTCAGCCCCACCTACCTCACAGAGTGTTTGTTGTGAGAGGGGAAGGGAAAGGAGATTGTAAGCCTCTTTGAGTCTCCTTATAGGAGAGAAAGGGGGATATAAATCCAACTCTTCTCCTTCTTCTTGTTGCTTATAGCAAAAAAACAAAAAAACCCACCTTAGTGGATAAATTAAAATAAACCATTGCAAGTGGGTGGGGGCTTACAATTATTGTTTATTAATTGATGCACTTTCAATTGAAGAGATATATGAAAATGGACCGTTTCCTCCAATTGGCCATGCTGGCAGGGGCTGATGGGAATTGTAGTCCATAACATCTGGAGTGCCAAAGGTTCGCCACCACTGCTCTAGGCTGTTCTAACTTACTCTGGGGTTGATTAGTGTCAGAACCCCCAGTAAATCCACAAAACTCGTGTTGTAGAACAGCAGCTTTATTGGAAAGATGGGTCTGCCGTGGCAAAAGCCAAGACTGGGATTTTTCCCTTCACACAGCACATAAAAGCACAGACGCTGCCCCCCCCCCCCTCCAAGCCTGGGAAAGAGCGCCCAACAGAAAATGCATATAGATAACAGTGTAAGGAAAGCATTCCATGACCTTGGAGCCTCCTGCCCTCCGCAGACATTCTTCAGTAGCTAGAAAAGACAGTTAGAAACAGAATTAACCCCCACCAACCTCCCTCCAGTGAAACACAGTGCAGCATAAGCAAAACCCCTAAATACAGGCCTCCTGACAATTAGTCATCATCCGTGGAGCACCCCTCCAGCATAAATGGCTCTTCCTCCCATGAAAGGCCACTTAAGGTGGAGGGTGGCTCCTAAGGAGCTGAGTGGAAGGAGGCTCCATTCCAATGGCCAATAATGGCTCTATGGAGACTGCGAATTGGTTGGATCCTTGGAAATACCTAGCATCCTGAATTATTATTTATTTTAAATGTTTATTGTCTCACGTCCCTGGAGTATACTCAAGGCGGGAATGAATTTTTTCCTACATGGGCCTTTTAAAAAATCAAGCGATGAAAAAGAAGCCTTTTCAGAATTTGGAATCTGTCACGTGTCCTTTTCTTGGATTCATCAAAACACAACACTGGCCATTATACTTGGTTTGGTTTGAAGCTGTTTATTTCTGAAAATCCTGCAGGTGGCCCAGTGAGCCATTCAGGGCTATTTCACAGGACTGTTACGAATCAAGCGCCAAGTAAAGCTGCCAGTAAAATGTCAAGTGTTTTTTTATTATTATTTAATGACAAATTCAGGAAGCACATACAGCAAAACAAATGACCTCGGGGTAATAATTTCGGGGGGGGGGTGTTACAAGGTCCCCCCTGACCACAAAATCGTTGTATGATAGTGAGGATGGGATTCTCGTTCATCACATGGTGATTTATGGGGGTTGTCTTTAAAAATATTGTCACTTTCCTTTAGAGCAGGGGTGCCCAACTCTGGCATTTCAGATGTTCATGGACTACAATTCCCATGACTTGCCAGCAGGGGCTGATGGGAATTGTAGTCCATGAACATCTGAAGCACCAGAGTTGGACACCCCTGCTTTAGAGCGTGAAGAGGACATGGGAGCTTGGGGCTCAGTGGTAGGGCATCTTCTTGGCATGTGCAAGGTCCCAGGTTCGATCCTCAGCATCTCCAGTTAAAAGGACCAGGCAATTGGTGATGGTGTTTCTCTCCCTGAGGCCCTGGAGAGCCACTGCCGATCAGAGTAGACAATGCAGTCTTTGATGGACCGGTGGTCTGACTCAGTATAAGGAAAATAAGGATGTGCTTCCGCATCGGGGGCCATTTAAGGAGATTCAGACTTATGGCATAATATTTCAGGAGACGCATATCTAGCAGTTATAAGTAGGATCTGGAAACATGGATCTTAATCACCACCGCTTTCTTGCAAAGTTGCTCTTGAGGGTCGAAGAGTTGTCCTGTACAGCGTGGGATGTGGTGCAGCGCTGTTCATTGGGAAGGGGGAAATTCAAAGGAAACTGGGGTGACTTTCCGTCACTGTGAGGGATGGTAGCAGTGATGGAGCCAACCTGGACCAGTGTCTCTAGTTATTATGGGTACAAAAATTAACACCACAGCAAACACTCTTCAAATCCTCTGTGTGTGTGTGTGTGTGTGTGTGCGTGTGCGTGCGCACGTGCACGCTTGGATGTGTCCAACCGCTGGTCTTTGAAACTCACTGTGAATTCTGTTCACCTCACTGAAATCTTTCCTTTTCCTCACAGCTCACAATACAAAGTCGTGTAATGACTTGATATGAAGACCTACCAAAATATTTCACAACCATGTGCAAGCTTTTCAGTTCTCCAGAATTCTTCATTGAGCTGAATGTTAAAGGGGAATACAGTGTGGTAGAGTGGTTAGAGTTTCAGGCTAGGATTTTGGGGACTCAGATTCAAACCTCCACTCTGTCATGGAAGCTTGCTGGGTGACCTTGGGCCAGTCACTCCTTTTCAGACTACCCTACTTCACTGAGCTGTTGTGAAGATAAAATGGAGGAGAACGCTTTGAACCCCCATTGGGAAGAAAGGTGTCGTATGATTCAAGAATGATGGATGGATGGACAGATAGAATGGAGGGGGGAAGAAAAAACTTTTTAGGCCATGGTTAAAAAGAGTCTGGTTCATCTGTTGTATATATTACACATTTTTCTTCCAATGTTACACATTTTTCTTCCAAGAAGAAGGAAAAATGACAGTGTCCATCTGAGAATATAAAAAGCCAGCCATTGATCAAATCTCCCCACAGCACCAAAAGTGATGCTCAGGTTCTTTAAAAGCCAAGGGAATAATGTGGCAATCCTTAAAGTATAATAATGCCATAGTTCTTATGTGAACAAGGTGTCAGACTCTCGAACGTGGAAATAACAGCGACCGTAGGAAAGTCCAAAAGCAGTTTATTCCAGGTAATACGAAGAGTAACAATGTAAAGCAGCAGGATCTGAGCTAGAGAGCTCAGATCCAGGACCTATATCCTTTAAACCACCACCCCCCATTTCGCCCCACACCAAATGTCTACTACAGTTTCTACTACAATTACACTACAGAGCTTCAAAGGACGTGGGAACCTTTCACACCTCTTTGAAGGTGGGCTGGCGCCAGGAGATTGCCAGGAAGGGAAGAGGGAAACAGGGAAACATTTACAATTCACACACAGCAAGACATCAAGGCACTGACAGGCATGGTCCTGACACAAGGCTGGAGACACAGATGCACAACCTTTTTTGGCCTGGGTGCAGGGGGGAAAAAAAGACAGCTATCTATGTGAAGTTGCTAGCGCTCCAGCAAACAAAAAAGTGTGCTGGGGGACAGGTGTTCTTGAAGCAAGCCAGTCTCTGGGATTTCACTGGACATAGGTGGTGGCTGTGCACATCGGGAGGCAATGCTAAGTAGAAGCCATGCTGGCTGGGAGTGTTTTGAGTGTGTCTTAAGTGCCATCAAGCCATTTCCAACTTACAACGATCCTATGAATCAAATGTCAGGACGAAACCTGTCAGTGCTTAGATGTCTTGCTGTGTGGGGATTGCAAATGTTTCCTGTAAATGCTTTCCTGTTTCCCTCTCCCCTCCCTGGCAATTCCCTGGCGCCAGCCCTCCTGCGGGAAGGTGCGAACGTTCCCAGGTCTCTTGAAGCTCTGCAGTGCAAATGTTATACACTTTGTGAAACACATTTGGTGGGAATCAAATGGGGGGGGATTGAAGGATATAATCGCTGGATCTAAGCGGGAGAGCTTAGATTCAGCTTTCTTTGTTACTCTACGTGTTGTAGAAATAAACTGCTTTAGGACTTGCCTATGGTCTCTGTTATTTCCACGTTCGAGAGCCTGACATCAATGTCCTCCAAAATGTCCTATCCTTAAGAGCCTTGCAAACTGAGGACCACGGCTTCCTTTATTGAGCCAATCTATTTCATGTTTGCTCTTGCTCTTTTCCTGCTGCCTCCAACTTTTCCTAGCATTATTATTCTTTTCCAGTGACTCCTCTCTTTCTCATAATGAGGCTAAAGCAGGGGTAGGGAACCTGCGGCTCTCCAGATGTTCAGGAACTACAATTCCCATCAGCCCCTTTCAGAATGGCCAATTGGCCATTCTGAAAGGGGCTGATGGGAATTGTAGTTCCTGAACATCTGGAGAGCCGCAGGTTCCCTACCCCTGGGCTAAAGTATCAGAACCTCTGTTTAGTCATTTTAGCTTCAAGGGAGAGTTCAGGCTTGATTATTTTCCCCTTCAAGTCACAACTGACATATGGTCACCATGTAGGGCCATGGTGGCAAACCGTGGTGGCCAATTGGCCATGCTGGCAGGGGCTGATGGGAATTGTAGTCCATAACATCTGGAGTGCCAAAGGTTCGCCACCACTGATGTAGGGTTTTCAAGGTAAGAGATAAACTAAGGTGGTTTGCCATCACCTGCCTTTGCATAGCCAACCCTGAACTTCCTTGGATGTCTCTTTCAAATACTTGCCAGGGTCAAGGTTGAAAGTGTGTCTGCCTCAAGGACACCCTACAGGTTTCTGTAGCAGATTCAGTCTAGAACCCACTGATTTGTCTTTCTGGTGGTCCACAGGATCCGTCAAGTTCTCCTCCATCACCACATTTCAAATGTATTGACTTTCTTCCAGTCAGCCTTTCTCACTGTCCAACTTTCATATTCACCCATAGTAATGGGGAGTACTATGGTATGATTGGGTTTAGATGATGCAAAAGAGAGGGGGGGATTTAGATCAGGGGCTGATGGGATTTGTAGTGCATGAACATCTGGAGAGCCGCAGGTTGCAGACTCCCGATTTTGATGATACAAAAAAGATGGATAAGTTGAATCAACAGCAGTTGTTACAGAACTCAAAATCTTGACTTGGAGACTCCTCCCAACCTCCACATCCACACTGATGAAAAGTTCTGGAGAATTTGAAAGACTGCAGTTCTTTGTGTTATTGCACTGGATCCTAATACAGCTGTTGTTTTTTGGGGTTTATACCTGACTGGTCATTTAGCAGGACTATAGTCTAGCTCACTGGTGGCGAACATATGGCACGGGTGCCAGAGGTGGCACTCAGAGCCCTCTCTGTTGGCACACGCAAACAGAGTGCCCCTCCCCACACACATCTAGGCTGGCCTGGGCCACTGGGCTCAATTATTAGCATTAAACCTAAGACCTAGTTTTGGGGAAGCAGTATAGGTAACCCTGTTAAGCGCTGTTAAACCCCACTGATTTTCATGCGAATAACTAAAGCGCGATCCTTTACCTGGGAGTAAGCTCGGTTGCTGGCAATGGGGCTTGCTTCTGAGTAAACCCTCCTAGGGTCGTGATTCACCCATTGGAAGAATTGCACGGTTGCTTCAAAGCAAAGCCATCGACTACCACCAAGCTTACTCTCGAGTAACGCGTGCCTTGGAGCCAACCGTTTTTCCTAAACTAAAACCTCAGTATTCAGGTTAAATTGCCGTGTTGGCCCTTTGCTATAAATAAGTGGGTTTTGGGTTGCAGTTTGGGCACTCGGTCTCAAAAAGGTTAGCCATCACTCGTCTAGCTGTAGAAGTAAAGGCAGGGACAGGCAGAGTCAATACAGTAGGGTTGCCAACTCTGAATTGAAATTTCTGGAGATTTGCGGGTGGAGGGTTTGAGAAGGGGGGGACCTCAGCTGGATGCAATACCATAGACCCGTGGTGGCGAACCTTTGACACTCCAGATGTTATGGACTACAATTCCCATCAGCCCCTGCCAGCATGGCCAATTGGCCATGCTGGTAGGGGTGGGATGAAATTATAGTCCATAACATCTAATTGCCAAGGGTTCGCCTTCACTACTATATAGACTATGATAGAGTTCTTTTGCTCCAAACCAGCCCTTTTGTCCAGGAGAACTCATCTCTGTCACCTGGAAGATCAGTTGCAACCCTGGGAGATTTCTGAGTCCCCACTTTGGAGACTGGCAAGAAGCTTACCATGTGGATGGCAAGCAGAAGATGCTGACAGATCCGAGAGAAGCCTGTTGCTGCACAGGGGTGGTGGGAATGAATTCTTAAGGTCATTAGCTGGCAATAAAGAGCCTCCGGAGTCTCTGGACATTGGAGAGGCTGAGCTGGACATCCAAAAATCCTTGTTTCGAGCTACTACAGCTATGCATCTGTCTGCCTCCCAGGGAAACAAGCGTCAGCTGGTTATTCAGATGGTCTTAGCGACAGATATGGCAAAGCCACTCCCAGGATATGAAAAGCGATGTCCGTTGCCTGCAGCAGCATGAGAAGGTTGGCAGTGTGGACTTTTGCTTCTGTTTTTTAATTGCCCCTTCCCCTGAAGGCGCTGATGGCTCCCCACCCCCCCCCAGTGTCCTGGCAGGAGAAATAAAAGTCCCTTTGGAGCATATCTTTCTAAGGGCAAACTGCTGTTATTGTGTTGAAATAACGAGAGAAGATATCATTCCTTTGACAGACTGGACACAAAGTATCGTCATGTCTATGATTTTACGCTGCTGATGTAAACCCGCAAGCAAAGGATTAGGACCTGCACAAACTCTGGTCAGGAAGCAATTTTCGAAGAGTTCTTTAAACAGGTACCAGTCTCAAAAAGTCCATTAGTGAACATCTCACACAAAAACAAATCCAAAAGATCACCGTACGCAATGCTCCAGATGCACTGAACACTTAAGGTTACAATCCTATAAATACCTGCCATTTGGATTTCGTAGTAGTTGCTTCCAGAGTAAATGCAAAGGATCTGGATGTGTTTATTAAGACCGGTGACCTCTAGTCTCTCCTCCAAGAAGTCCAGATTGGCATAGGTGTGAGGATTTAAGCCTCCTTGTGGGGTAGAGTGAATGAGAGATTATTATTATTATTATTATTATTATTATTATTATTATTATTATTATTATTATTATTATTATTATTATTATTATTATTATCATTCATTCATTCATTCATTCATTCATTCATTCATTCATTCATTCATTCAATTTAGTATGCAGCCCCATCCCCCCGAAGACTCTGAAGTGATTAATACAACTTATAACTTCAATTATAAAATATAATTAACAGAGGAGAATGTAGCCAGCCAAGTTCTACGCTGCAGAAGGATTTGATTGAAGGTTTTGGTAAGGGCAGTGTGGTTCAGGGGAGGTTGGACTACTAGGATCTGGGAAAGCCAGAGTTAGGAATCCCCACTTCGGCTTGCTGGATGACCTTGACGCCAGTCACGCGACTCTCAACCTCACAGAGGATAAAATGGGACAGAGGAGAACTCAACAAGCAGCTACTTTGGCTCACATTAGAGAGAAATCACGAGACATAAGTAAAGTGAATAAAATGAATGCAATTTCCTTGGCAGGAGATGACATGTTATTCACCACAATACAGAATTAGGGCATTGTGGGATTTGAACCCACACCCCCAAAGGCTTAAACTGTGCGTGGAGTGGCACCCAAAGTTGGTCAGAGGAGGGATCGATGCAAAGTGTGAATTAGTCAGATGGTCAGATCGAAGCCAAAAGACCAGAGAGAGAGTGAGAGAGTCCAAGCCAGAGGGTCTTTCAAGGGTGTAGCCCCGTGGTGGTGAACCTTTGGCACTCCAGATGTTATGGACTACAATTCCTATCAGCCCCTGCCAGCATGGCCAATTGGCCATGCTGGCGAGAGGAAACTGACTCAAGTGTGATCCCACTAGCATATCTGGAGATATAAGGTCACAAGGTAACCAACAGTCCAAGGTCACAGTCCAAGAGTTTCACTGCCCAACATCGCCCAGCAAGCTTCCATGGTGTGCGTGAGGATTTGTACTTGCGCTTCCCCGATCCTAGTCCAACACCTTAACCACTAAACCACACTGGCTTTCTTGGGTGATTATTACCTCAATTACTTCCCCACATCTGCACTTTGTGGCTAAATTACATGTTGGGGATGTGATAGATTTTGCCACATCTGTCTTAAATACGTGTTCAAATACAGCTTTTTAGTATGTGTCTTCAGAGTGAATGCCATGTTGAAAGAGAGGTGGTGTTTGGGCTGAGCTCAATAGGGCATTACACAAAGATTCTGGACAGAAACTATTACACTCAACAGCTTCAGTTATGCTGAAGTTTCAAGAAATGATGTGGTCAGTCCTAATGCCTGAAAAGTATTACGAAGAAGTATGCTTGTTGAAACTATCTGCTGGAATAGATTTTATTAGTAATGGAAGTTTAAATATTTCTTGATGAGTGGTTTCTTTTGTTTTCTTTTCCTTTTTTGTTCTTTTGTCTGGAGAAATGAGTATTTTATTGACCTCACACACCTATTGGCCACATACCATGGATACATTTGGAATAGATCTGAAACTGGGACAGCCCAATAAGTTTTGGAAAGCAAAAGTATGCAGATTTTCAAGGTCATTTTTCCCTTTTGGGGAAATGAATGATCATTCTTGAAGAAGTCCTTTGAAACTGTTTTGGTACTAGACTAGACTAGAATCACAGCATCATAGAGTTGGAAGAGACTACAAAGGTCATCCAAGACACATTCAAAACACTTCTGACAGATGATCATCCAGCCTCTGTTTAAAAACTTCCAAAAAAGGAGACTCCAACACACTTCAAGGTAATGCATTCACTGAACAGTCCTTACTGTCAGGAAGTTTTTCCTGATATTTAGGTGGAATCTCTTTTCTTGCACCTCAAATCCATTACTCTTTGTCTAGTCAGTGTTGGCGAACCCTGTAAGCCCGCGGGTGCCAGAGGTGGCACTCAGGAAGCCCTCTCTGTGAGCCTTGCATACATCTAAGGCTGGCCTGGGCAGCTGGGCTCGATTGGCTAGCATTAAGCCTAAGACCCTAGTTTTGGGGAAGCGGTGTAGGTAACCCTGTTGGCGGCTGTTGTTAAACCCCACTGATTTTCATGCAAAGAGCTAAAGTGTGATCCTTTACCTGGGAGTAAGCTTGATTGCTGGCAATGGGGCTTGCTTCTAAGTAAACCCTCCTAGGGTTATGATTCACCCATTGGAAGAGTTGCACGGTTGCTCCAAAGCAAAGCCACCGACTACCACCAAGCTTACTCCTGAGTAACGCACGCCTCGGAGCCAACCATTTTTTCTAAACTACAACCTCAGTATTCAGGTTAAATTGCCATGTTGGCACTTTGCTATAAATAAGTGGGTTTTGGGTTGCAATTTGGGCACTCGGTCTCGAAAAGGTTCGCCATTGCTGTCCTAGTGTAAAGATGCTGGTGGATTCCACCCCTCCCCCATTCCTCTCATTGCCATCCGGCCTTGACGGGATTCCTTCGGCCGGGCGAAGAGCCAGAATCTCCCGTAGTAACCTTGCTTATGGCTTGTTTCGGGCTTTATCTTAGATGTGCTAAACTAGCATTCCGTTCCCATGAGAATGCGACTGGGTGGAAAGGGGGGGGGAACGGTTATAACTCTATGATGCGGCTGGCCTCCACCAGGGCCAGAACTCTGACCCTGGCCCTGCCTGATGAATGCTCTTCCATCCAGCTGTCGGGCCCTACCCGGGACCACAAGAGTTCCGCAGGGCCTGCAGGAGCTGAGTTATTCAGCGGGCTTTTTTGGGGAGGCGGCTGCTGATGGGGTACCCATTAACAACAACTAAGACCGCTGTTTCCCCCCCTCTTAGGAGGCGGGGGAGCTATCTTTATGCGCCATCTGTTTAATTGTTTTAACTGTTTACCCAAATTAGGGCGTTGCTTTTTTAGCTATTATGAAGTTTAGTATTTTTATCTTATTCACTTGCTGTCTATGATGTGAACCGCCCTGAGCCCCCTGGGGGAGGGCGGTATAAAAGTGAAACAAATAAATAAATAAATAAATAAATAAAATAAATAACCTGTAGCTTTGGCGGGAGCAGGCAGTCTTGCCACCCCGTGTATGTGTGCTTTCTGAAGTGTCTGAATAAACGGACTTTGAATCAATGCCTTTTATTTCTGCTTCTTTCGGAATTCCTTACACCTAGTCTCTGGAGCAGCAGAAAGCAAGTTGAAATTCTGTTGAAATTAATGTTGTCAGTTTTGGTCCAGCTCTCTAATCTGTCCAGGTCATTTTGAATCCTGACCCTGTCCTCTGGGGTATTAGCTTGTAATTTGGGGTCATCTGCAAATCTGATATAGCATGCCCTCCATTCCATCATCCAAGTCACTGATAACAATATTGAATAGCACTGGGCCCAGGACAGAACCCTGTGGCGCCCCACTAGTCACTTCTCTCCAGGATGAAGATGAGACATTGGTTCGGTCCAACAACCAATTACAAATCCATCTAACAGTAGCCTTGTCTAGCCAAAAATTTACTACCTTGCTTGCAAAAATGTCATGGGGGACTTTGTCTTGCCTTACCGAAGTCAAGGTATGCTACATCCATAGCATTCTGTTCATCTATCAAACTGTCACTCTATCAAAAAAAAAGAGATAAGATTAGTCTGCTATGACTTGTTTTTGGCAAACCAATGTTGACTTTTAGTGATCACAGCATTCCCTTCTAAGTGTTTACAGACTGTTTGGTTAATGAATTGCTCTAGAACCATGGTGGCGAACCTTTGGCACTCCAGATGTTATGGACTACAATTCCCATCAGCCCCTGCCAGCATGGCCAATTGGCAGGGGCTGATGGGAGGCATGTAGTCCTGCTAAGAGTCTCCCTATCTCAGAATCTTTCCTGGTATTAAAGTCAAATTTAATTGTTTGGGTCCCTCTTCCCCCCTCCTTTTTTTGAAGATGGGGATAGCGGTAGCCCTGCTCCACTCCGCTGGGACTTCTCCTGCTCTCCTGAAAGAGTATAGCAAATGGTTCTGAGATTACTTCTGCCAGTTCTTTTAATACCCTTTTAATACCCAGACGCCCCACCTCTCAGCAGCATGAGGGAAGCACACGGCCAAAAACAAAGAAAACCCAACACACACACAAACGCCCTCAGAAGCCATCAAATTACAAACACACGGGCCCCTCAAAAAAAAACACAGTTAAAAGTTTTAGTTTTAAGGAATCCCTCACCAAAACAGAGCTCTCCTTTTGTTCTCTGTTCAGTTGCCTTCTGCTCTCTTTCGCTGCCTCTCAGAGACTGCTCAAAAGACCAGAATAAACTGCAACAGAATAGAATTGAATAGAATAGAATTAATTGCTCAGCTCTTAGTCCAGCTGCCTCATTTACTTGTATCTTTTTTTTCCCTCCAGGGAGCCATGGAAGCTCAGTTAGGATTGCCAATTTCTCCACTCTGTGACCGTGAGGCTACCAACATACCTGAATCTCAATTAGGTGAGATTCATTTGAAAACTGTCTGAGGGACAGAGATTGGCAGAGGAGTCTGGGAGCAAAACTGAGAAAATGGGAAAGGAAATTCAGGGAACTTGCCTGGTGGGGGAGGTGTCTGTGATTCTCCCCTCCCCTTGGTATTAGTGAAATGCTTTTTAAGACAAGATTTTACTCCCTAAAATATATACAGTGGAACCTTGGTTTTCTGATGAATTAGATCCAGCGACATAAGCGAAAACAAGCTATACGTTGTGCATGTAAGCTCATGGCGGGTATGGGGTAATAAAAAGTAAATTCGCGAATGGTGTATGGAAATTTATGCAAAAAAAGTGTAAATTGCATAAGCAGCATTAGCTGAAAACAAGCCCTACTTGAATGTAGACAGAAGGAAAAGAGAAAGTAGAGAAAGAAAAAGAGAAAAGGTTTGGATTCAACAAAAGGCTATTTCTTCTCTCCTCAGTATTTTCCTATAATGGAGATGACACCATAATGCCGTGACTTGACCAAAGAAATCATGCGAGCCTTAAACCTATTCTTTTCTACTGCTAACATGGCTCCAAAAAATGTCCCATTAGAACACAATTATACAAAATGTGCAAGCTAAACTGTTTTGAGATCTTGTTGTACCCAAAAAAATTACCTTAAGTTGCCCTCTTCCTGAGAACAATAGGAAAGCCTATTAGAAAGTTCAGGCTCCTTGTTTGAAATAGGGCAACTTAAATTATATGATAAAGAGGAACAAGGGTTTTTTGGTTCATGTAGCGTCAAAAGAAATTGAAATAATGACATCTTCAATAAGGATCTTAGACTAAAGGGCTGTGGGAACAGGAAATCTCCCACCTTTTGTGTGATTGATTGATGATGTTGGCATTTGGGTGTAATCTTTTGCTGCCATTTTGATATTGCATGTGTTAATACTATAAAGTGAGGACACACCGCCATTTTGGTGTGGCTCCCTGATTATTATCTTTGCCGCAGTTGGCGAATATAAAAATCTCTGATTTTATTCTGTATCGGCTTGAGCTTCTTTGAGCTTCTTTATTTTAATTCGTTACTCCGTTGTAACAGTAGGCACAGATCAAGCTCCGACCGGTTACAAAAATCATCCCAAAATTTCTTCAGTGTTCAGAGATGTATTGTTTCTTTCAATTCTGTGCAGAATGGGAACTCTCTCTCTCAAAGCAGGCAAGAGGAGGTTCAAAGGGCTGGGTGTCAACATAACATAACATAATTTATACCTCCGCTCCACAAAACACCCCGCCCTGCTTTCTTACCACTGGTTTGGGTCAAGAAGACGTACAGGCTTGGTCGTCATCTCCCCACCTTCTTATGGTCCTCCCCTAAATTGGAATCATCTCACATAAGGGTTGTCATGTCAACCAGTGGTTGCTATATCAATCAAGCCTTTGTCTGTGTCTTTTGAAACTTTCTGCCTTCCACCTTATCTCTGCGCTGCGAGGTCACAGATTCCAACATCTCTTACCAAACTTTCTAAAAAGGTACAGCCTGGGTTCCCTCTGTGGGCTTCTCCTCCATGCTTTTCTGACTAATACATTTTTCTTATAATGTGTTTAATCTTTATAAGTGACTAAGTCACTTCTAAAATGCTTTGTGTGATTAAATATATTTCGGCTTAAATACATTAGAAGATAATGTCCCTATCAGAGAGATGCAGTACCATTTGCAATCTGCATATTATCAACACACATCTCTGAACACCTATTTTATATTCTATTATTGTCATTATTACCCATGTACATGTGGTGGTGAATCCCTGTTAATCTTAAACTATTTATATGCCATTAAAGGTATTCGAAATCGAATCCCTGCCCAACCAAGAAACAGAACTGAATAGTCCGAAGCCCTGTAATGTTTTCATGGAATCAAATCCAGTGTATTGTTGATGTTTGAAATGCAATCCAAGAGTCAACACAATCTCAGCATTATGCTGGTTGGATTTGGCCCCATTGGAACGTTATGCCTCTGTGTCTTAGGCCGTTTCCGCACGGCCCGGCATGTACGCGCCAAAGAGTTCTGCGGCGTGGAAATAAGCTATTCCGCGCGAAGCGTCGCGAGCAGGTAAGCAGAAACCCCGCGGGAGAGAGGCGACTCCGCCCGCAGGCAGCACCACTATCTCCGCCCACTCCGATGTCTCGATAGAGTGATAAGCCTGCTGGCAGTGGAAGCCCAGCCCGCGCTGCCCTCCTGACCCCTGGAGGTCGGAGGACAGTGTGGAAGCGGGCTTCCACCTACCAACAAACAATAACCGAACATGAAGTGTGAAAGCTGACGAAAAAACAGCGTCTTCCTGGCCCGGCGGTTTGCACCGCGCCGGGCGCTTCCCAACAACAACCCTTTAAAGGGTTGTTGTTTAGAAGCGACCCTGGCCAGCGCCCTGGGGGGCGGAAAGAAGCGCGTCAGGTAAGCCGCTGCTGCATTGCGGCAAGCCCTGTGAAGCGAAGCCTGGAGGCGTTTTTACGCCCCAGGCGTGGATTTTTTGGGCCGTGCGGAAACGGCCTTAGAAACAGTGCAGGTACACCAGAGCAGCGAGAAACTAAGACATGTTGTAACTCTATTCCCCACACACAGAACTTTATAAAGGCTTACCTGCCCCAAGTCTCCTGATGCATGGGCTTTAGAGATGTTCAAGTAGGAACCCACAAGAACATGTGGAGGGCATCTCATTTCTCCTTTCCTGAAAGCCCCCATAGTCTCTGTTCATTTCCTGCTTCCTTCTCTCCTTTCACTCTATATTTATCTGCCCCTCTGTCTTCAGCTTTCCTCCCCCTGCCCCCAAGTAGCCTCTACTTTGCAAAACTATGGCCCAGTTTTGTGGTGCTAGCCAGTGGGCCACACCCTCTTGCATGGGAGGAAATCTCAGGTAGGGGCAGATCTATAGAAAATGGCGCCCAGGGCAAGTACCCTAACCCTAATCCACTTTTTATTTACCCCATATCTTATTTATTAATTTGAAGCCCCTCCGCTACGGACCCTGTGAGCAATGACACCGATACTCGTGCCCGGGCCACTGCGGCCCACAGAGCTTTTAGCCGCTGGAAGCCTCGTTTGTTTTAAACTCACCTCTTCCTGTGGAACAAGGGTATGTCCCCACTGCGACTTGCTTGGCACCAGTTGCACAACGCTGTTTCTGAAAAACTTGCTCAATGAAACAGTGTTTCCCTGCCGGTTGGGGGTGGGCGGGGAGCACAGTGCTGCTTTGCTTTGGAGGTGGCAGCTGTGCAAACAGTGCCCCAGGAACAGTGTTTTTACTATGCCTGGGGCGCTGTTTTTGGCCCGTGCAGAACAGGCCTTAATATATACCCTGCCTTTCTGAGGTGGCTTCTGTTGAGCAATAAGCAGCCAGGGCTGGGTGAGTCAAGCAATTTGGGTTGTTTTGAGTTGCCTGGTGTTTGCTGGTTGCCTGGTTACAATGGGGCCTCCCCTCCAAGGCCAAAACCGCCCCTCCCCTTTCTAACAGAAGCCAAGTGGATGGAATACTAGCCAAACTGTTTGTGGTTGCCTAGCAACGGACTGTTTTATAAATGTCCCCAATGGTTTGTTTTTCTTTAAGATTTCGGATTCTTCTGCACACCATATTGAGGCATCTTTTCAGGTTGTCAAAAGATCCATCTTGTCTGGTCATCCATCCATCCATCCATCCATCCATCCATCCATCCATCCATCCATCCATCCATCCATCCATCCATCCATCCATCCATCTGGTCACCCATCTGGTCACCACACCAGACTTTGGATTTAAGCATCCTCAGATTTGGCAGACTATACTATTAGCATATAGATGATGCCATGCACACTGTGCTTGCTGCGCAAAAGACCTGCGTAACACAAATGCCCTAATATTTGCTATGTAAAGTGTAGAGGCACCTCTTGTCTGGAATGGAGTAATGCTGAACTACTTCCACTCTTCTCCCAAAGGTCTGTAGTTTCAGTTGAAAATCATGCACTCGTGTAGTGAAGAAAAGCATGGTTGAGTGTTGGCTTTGCCAACATGTGTTCATCTGTATTTCCTGCTGTGTCTGAATTTCTTCTCCTCCTTTCCAGGCTTCTTAGACATCATAGTAAAACCAGTATTTTCCCTGCTGTTCGAAGTAGTAGAGAAAGTTGTTGCTCCTTTTCTTGAGAAAACTATTTCATCTAAAGATCCTTGGTAAGGTCTTTCTTTCTTTCTTTCTTTCTTTCTTTCTTTCTTTCTTTCTTTCTTTCTTTCTTTCTTTCTTTCTTTCTTTCTTTCTTTCTTTCTTTCTTTCTTTTCTTTCTTTCTTTCTTTTCTTTCTTTCCTTCCTTCCTTCCTTCCTTCCTTCCTTCCTTCCTTCCTTCCTTCCTTCCTTCCTTCCTTCCTTCCTTCCTTCCTTCCTTCCTTCCTTCCTTCCTTCCTTCTTTCTTTCTTTCTTTCTTTCTTTCTTTCTTTCTTTCTTTCTTTCTTTCTTTCTTTCTTTCTTTCTTGTTTGTTTGTTTGTTTGTTTGTTTGTTTGCTTTTTTCATCATAAAGCCCATTCCACGCAGCATAAATAAAACGTCTTGCAGACGTTTAAAAAAGAACCATTTTGGGGGGAAAGTATTTTAGGGGAAAATGGTTCTTTTGCTTGCTCCCCCTCCCACAAGCTCCTGCTTTCAGTTTGTGCACCTAATGCAGAGATGTCCAACTCTAGCGCTTCAGATGTTCATGGACTACAATTCCCATCAGCCCTCTGAAGCTCCAGAGTTGGACACCCCTGAGCTAATGCACACCATTTTCTTCGGTTTCAGGCTTCTCCGTCCGGCCCTCCATTTGCAGAAGGTTCCCACGATTGTTTGCTCTGCTTGCAGCTAATCCACCTGCATTTCTGTTTGTAAAGTGCGCAAATAAAGTTAGTTTTCACTGCTGATTCCACGCACATGTCATTTGTCCTTTTCTGTTGTTGTTTTGTTTTCAATGAGGCATCTTTGAAGCTACGAAGACTCGATACATGTCTTCATAGCTTCGAAGACACCCCATTCTCATATCGAGTCTTTCTCATATCAAGAATTCTCATGTCAAGTCTTTGTAGCTTCGAAGACACTTCACTGAAACAAAGAAAAACAACAAGTGTGCAGAATCGACGGTGAAAACTAAGTTTGTTCATGTACTTTTCCAACAGAAATGATGAACAATGTGCAAACATAGCAAGCTCAGCCTAGAACAACCTGCAAATATTTCTTCTTCTAGAAGCCTGCAGCGGCAGAAAATGGTGGGCATGAGCTGCACAAACCAAAAGAGAGAATTGTCACCAGTTAGGCAGGAAAAATAAAATGTTTCCTGCCCTCAGCACAGCAAGCAGGAAATGTTTTCAAAGTGACTTGGGGAGTCGCTAATTTTGCATTTTTGGAAAAGTCTGCTTTGAGCAAACATGAAACGTCTTCCAAACTTTTTGGGGGGAGAAAACTGTGCAGACTTCCACCCCTAAACACTTTTTTTTAACATTCTGAAGACATTTTATTTGTGTTCTGTGGAATGGGCCATCGACTGTCTGAACTCTCAGCCCCACCTGCCTCACAAAGTATCTGTTGTGTGGAGGGGAAGGGAAGGGAAGGCAATTATAAGATGCTTAGAAGCTCCTTACGGTACAGAAAAATGGGGCATAAAAACCAGCTCTTCTAGTGGGGCTTGGGCTGCATCCACTGCCCACATAGCATACTAAGGTTATATAGTTTCATCTCAAATGAATTTCCATTCCCCCAAAAAGTGTTGTTTTCTAAATCACACTCTATGCAGAGGTGGGGGGGGGGGGCAGCAAGACGCACACGAGCCTGACAACTGGTTTTTTTTTCAAAAATCGCTAAACTTGTGATATTTTTTTCCCTCAAGCCGGGTTGAAGACGATTCCTGCCTGCTGAGTAAATGCCAGCAGACAGGAAACCCTTTATTTCTCCTGCCCAAACCTCTTGCTTTCATTTCTGCTGCTCACGCCTGCCATGTTGTGTGCTGCAGGAGATTCTCCGTGGACATTTCCCACAGAGGTTTTCTCTGCATGCCGCTCATTCATTTGCTATTTTGCTGTACAAAGCAGATGAATAAGGTTTGTTTAGCCTCGTGATCCTGTGCACGTGGCATTTTGTTGGGATTTTGCAAGTGCCTGTCACAACTCAGTTATAAAAGGGTTAACTGTTTATATGTAAATGAGTTGCTGAAGTCACGGTTTATGACCTCAACTATTGATTAGCTATTGGTCAGTGAGAAAGCCATTGCTTACATGTTAGTGAGCATGTACATCTGAAGTTATATAGTTAACTCTGTTTCAGTGGTCCTTTCTGCACGGGCCTATCACGGTACAAGACGACAAAATGCCGTCCCAGAGTGCGTTCGCACAGGGGACGCAGCTTCTTTGCAGCCGCGGCGCGAAGCTGCCGTTTTCCTACCTCGCTCCCTGGCGAGTTTACAACGGCAACCGAGCGCTCTGTCTGAAACGGCAATGGCACCAGCGTCTTCCCTCCCCATGTCAGTCCGCCCTACCTGCTCTGCGGCCCTCCAGCATGTCGCCAAGGCCTGGGGACACGCCCCCTCTGCCCTGCGACGGCTGGAGCAGTCCGCCAGAACAGGGGGGGTGTCCCCTGGCCTTAGCGATAATGAAGAACCCACAAACTGGAAGTAGGTCGGCTAGACGGCCAGTAGCAACCTGGCGCCCGTTAATCCCCAACGGGATTCTGGGACGTTCGTCTGAGCAGTCCCAGAGGGTGGAATTGGCGTCATGTCGCCAGGCCAAGCTACTGACGTGAAGCGGCCTTTGTTTGAGAAACACACCACCACCGCGAGACCTTGTGAATGGGGTAGCAAGATGTAACCAAACGTACAGTAATGTAGATGTGTAACAGGAAAGAAAGGATTTCTTATTTTATCTGTATGTAATCCTCCCTTTATAGTTAGTAAACTCATATATAAAAAGCAACTCGGAATCTGTCTCTTCTGTTCTACTCTGCTAATATATATTGTTCTGTTTCCCAAGCAAACTAAAATCAGGTGCCTTGCACTCAGCTAGAACAGAGTGTAAGACCCACAAACAAATAAGTAACAGTTCAAAAACAGTGTAATAATATTGAAAGTTTAGGACTCTGACATCTCCCATGAAGTCTAACTAATAATGAATATTTGCGATGCTGGAAATGGTTGGAGATGGTTTGAAGAGCTTGCAGACACCAACTCTTTCCTTAACTGCTTCTAAGGAAGTCTGCGCTGCTTTGCCACTTCTAAGATCTCCCGGTGTTCTCTACTTGAGCTCTGTTTCCTTACAATTTTGTTGAAACTTGATTACTCAAATACCATGGATCTTTAACACCTTAAACATCTGAGATATTGCTGTCTCCAGCCTTCCTCAGACACCTGAAAACTAAAGAGACTGTAAAACAGGAACTGCTAACTAACGAGAAATACTATAGAGTTTTTCCTCTAGAGGGCTTCTTAAAGAGACAGGGTCTAACTAAGATTGTCTCCCACAGAATACTGTACAGAAGGCAACTAAACCCATTCTAACTAAAGAATTTACAACTGTAGGGGTTTAAATAAGGAAAATAGGGTGTCTCTAGGGGCATGACTTTTTTGTTTGTTTGTTTGTTTTTAGGGGGCTGTTTTTAGCTTGGGAGTCACAACTAGAAAAGCTACCGCATGCACATATTTGTGTTGCCACAGCTTCACAGACTTCCCCCAAAAACAAAAAAGGAAAAATGACACATGCAGAGGATTGCTAGGGTAAACAAACTTTATTAATCTGCAGTGATTCCCAACCAGGGTTCCGTGGGACTCTGGGGTACCATGAGCATGTCCCAGAGGTACCATGACAATGCTACTGCCTGCCCCACCCACTGGAATCAGTGGATTTTTGAAGGGGTTGGAAACCCTCATGAGCTCCCTTTAAACAACATTGAAAACCAGCAACATTGAAAAAGGAGCTCTCCCTTTAAATCCCCCCAATTCATGCCAAATTTAGGCAAACAAACAACCACTGACTGTCGAGGTATGCTTCCCTCCCCTCCCCTGCTTGCCCACTCCCCACCTACGGGCCAAAGCAGGGAAAAAACCACAAAAATTAAAAAAAAAAAAAAAATATCAAAAGCGAACCTCCAAAGGGTACCTGAGATATGAAGGCGAGGAGTCCGCGGGTACCGCGACATCGAAAAGGTTGGGAAACACTGATCTACTGTGTACAGTGAAACAGCAAATGGATAAGATGCAAGCAGACGAAACCTCTGTGGGGAATCTCTATGGAGGATCTGCTGCAGCACACCAAATGGCAAATGCCACTGACAAGAACTCCTTGCAGCAGGCGGGGAAAAAAGATCAGTTTTGGCTGACAACGCTTGTGTTCTCCCACACTGTGGGAGCACAAAATCCCCAAACATATTTTTATAATGTCCAAAAGTTATATATTTGGCAATGTGAATTCACCTAGGTCCGTGGTGTGGCCGAACCTTTGGCCCCTCAGATGTTATGAGGACTACAATTCCATCAGCCCTGCCAGCATGGCCAGTGGCCATGCTGGCGAGACTGATAATTATAATTTCGGAGGAAACAAATTAACACAGATAGAACATTGAATGTACCTTGTGTAGTACATGCATGGTATTTAACTGTCATTGATAGCTACCTACAGACATGGCCTCCACGAATTACATTATGTAATTTTATACTAATTTTAGAATTAATATGCCTAACAGCAGTTCAGAAAATGACATCAGTCCATTCAAAAGTTCCAGCCTCATTCATTTTTCATAACCTCTCCTCTTTAGCCAGCAACCCACAGAGGTCAGCAATGCCCAAGACGCTCCAACTGGAAATGTAGGTGGAAGTGAGCCATGCGCAGAAGGAAATACCTTGAGCCGCTTAGATATACCAAAGTTTAAGATCATTGTGATGATGAATATTCAAGCAAACAGAAATAAGTGGGAAGATATGCTGGGGCACAAGAAAAAAGGTATGGTTCATAATATTGAAGTATTTAGTCTTGATCTTAAAGCAGTTTTCTAAAAATTTCCTATATATTTTTGTATTTGTTCACAGGGTTTCTTAAGGTAGCAGCACATTTTAGTTTATTACTAATTACACATATTGCGGGATATTCTGTGATAACGAACAGTGCAAATTAACCATATTTTTGCAGCAGCGTTAGAGGTGGAAAAGGTGGTTGCCATCGCTGCTTCCTGGCCCTCAGATATCTCTACTGCGACTGGCTGCTTCCAACACTTGAGGAAAAAAACAACATTCCTGTTTCAACAGAAGTCAAATTTGCACAGCTCTGCCTCACTGGCTGTATTAAGCTGCAGCACACACACACACACAGTTTTGGAACTGCTTTCAAAGCAGTTGACAGGATGGACAGACGGCACACGAATTATTTTCAAAACTGTCCAAATGCAAGACATTTGGCCCTTTCCGCACGGCCCATTTACGGCACACTGGGGGCCGGCAAAGCGCCGTCCCCGGGGCCACGTTAGCGTGACTCGCACAAAACACAGCAACGCACCGACCTGGCTCCCTCCACCCCAGAGGCTGACATCAGGCCACCTCAAAACCTCCCTCCTGGAGGAGGTTTTTGAAAACAATCAACGTTCCCGCCCGGCAGTGCTTGGCACCATCAGAACAGCTGTTCCCCGTCCCTCTCCCACTCACCCTCGTCACCTTCCGACCGGCTCTGCTGGACTGCTGGGGGTCCTCCTTGCTATCCTCCAGCCTGGAGGTTGGAGGGCAGCGATGGAGTGAGTCTTAGGAATCCAGCTGCAAGTGCTGAAGCGGCAATGATGAGAGATCAGGGGAAGGTATCGATCTTGGAGCCACCTCTCCTAAGCTGGCCTCTCTTGAGGGGCTTCGCCGCGCTCAGTGTGAGAGCGGCCTCACAAGCAGAATTCACAGCGGTGGAGGCGCCCTCGCCCAGTGCGAGGAAAGAGACCATTTAGCACAAAAGCGAAGGGAAGAATCATAGAATCATAGAGTTGGAAGAGACCCCAAGGGCCATCAAGTCCAATCCCCTGCAATGCAGGAACACACATAAAGCAAAGAGATGAGAAAAGGGGGAAAGGAAATTAGGTCTGTCTTCAGAGTTTACGTGTGATTTGAGCAGTGAATTCAGGGAGTAAGTTCTTCTCATTCCACAGCAGAAACACCTACCTATTCTTATATGTAACCATGTGGTGTAGTGGTTAAGAGCAGGTGCACTCTAACCTGGAGAACCAGGTTTGATTCCCTGCTCTGCCACTTGAGCTGTGGAGGCTTATCTGGTGAACCAGATTAGCTTGTGCACTCCAACACATGCCAGCTGGGTGACCTTGGGATAGTCACAGTTCTTCGGAACTCTCTCAGCCCTACCAACCTCACATGGTGTTTGTTGTGAGGGCAGAAGGGAAAGGAGTTTGTAAGCCCCTTTGAGTCTCCTTACAGGGGGGATATAAATCCAAACTCTTCTTCTTCTTTAGTAATAAACCCAGCTCTCTAGGATTGCCAGCTGCCAGGTGAGGTCTGGACTCAGAGATCTACTGGAATTACCACTGATCTCCAGATGACAGAGATCAATTCACCTGGAGAAAATGACAGCTTTGGAGGGTAAACTCTGTGGCTTTATACTCTGTTCCAACACAAAAGGCTCTAGAAATTTTCAACCCCCAGAGCTGGCAAACCTAATTTACAATACAGTTCAAATGGCGAATGATGTCATCATTGGCCGTTTCTGCATGGCACAATCATACCTGGTTACAACCGGTTTCTTACAATCCAGGTCTGTTTTATCCTGGTTTCTCCCTTCGCATGGCTGCCTGTTTTGTGAAGGAATCCAGTGAAGACCAGGAGGAAATACTCCCAATTTCTTTTGCATGAGCCCAGGACTTCTGTATTTACATTGCAGGCATATCTGCACATGCCCGGTGTCCCAGGTTCTGGTTGGCTGATGTTTTTGAGTGGCAGCTTGAATGAATGTCAGGTGGGGAGATCAGACAGCTGGGCGGGAAAAATAAACTGGTTCTGCTTCTGTGGTATTTGCACAGTAGTAGGCTCACCCCAGGATTTCTGAAATGAATCACCAATTACCAATTTATCAATCGATCGATCGATCAATCAATCAATTTGCCAATTTTTGAATACCCCGGGACGAGGGAAATATTGCAGGGCAAACTTCTTGCATGGGATGAGGTATTTCTCTTGCTCAACCCAGGATATTTGAACCATGCAGAAATGGCCATTATGTAGACCAGGGGTAGGGAACCTGCGGCTCTCCAGATGTTCAGGAACTACAATTCCCATCAGCCTCTGTCAGCATGGCCAATTGGCCATGCTGGCAGGGGCTGATGGGAATTGTAGTTCCTGAACATCTGGAGAGCCGCAGGTTCCCTACCCCTGATGTAGACAAACCAGGGAACCCTTAGAGTTGCATGTCTCTTTCCACCTCCCATCTTTTCACGATTTGCTTTGTTGGGTATGAATGTCGGTGGCATGCTGCATGGACTCTTCTTTAGATACACGAACTGTCTGCTGCGATGAAGCACATTGAGACAGATTCTAGGTGTTGCCATGGAAAGTGAAATGCCCTGTTTGTTGGAACTGCATTATGAAGCAATGGCTCATGGGTCTATTAAAATAATACATTTCTCCACAAATCCCACAAAACATTTCTAAAATGTTTTCAATGTCAGAGATAGTAATTAACCAAGAGCATCTTGCAAGGGGAATGATCACAATGATCTAAGTGACAGACCTTTCCAGAGGATGATGGGTAATGTAACTATCAAAAGTCCTAGCTGAAACGTCCTGAAACCAGTTGAGACTGGACAGCTGACCTTTAAGTTGATTGACTAACATTTGTATAAAGTATGTGTAGGTGTGTTAGCTTGGTGTTGGGGTGTTTAAGGAGTTTCTGCATAGCATGCTGTCGGACTGTTCTTTGATTTCTGTATATACTTTGTAAATAGCTGCACTGAAGATAAAAAGCCTTCGTTGAAGTTAACTATTTCTGGTGTGGTCTGCTTATTTATCAAAGTATTCTGCCAGTGCAGTGGTTTGCTGAAGCTGCATTGCCTACCAATGTAATGCAACCTCAGTTGAAAAAGGTCTACTCTGCATCAGGTTATGGGCCCAGCACTTCCATATGAATCCCCCCCAACAACAATATATGTCTGTATTCATGCCCTCAAAATTATTCCTTGCTGCCACTACATGATTTTTCCTTCTCTTTTTTTAGTTCTGTGTAGGATTGATGCTTGACAGTGTCATGCTACAATTCCCTACACCACGCCTACTCGATACTTCGAACATTGGCCTCCCAAAATAAAAGACCAAACAGAGAAATGCTGCAAATAAGCAGGCGAGGGGGAAATTGGCTCTGAGGGGGAAGTTCATGGAAACACAGGATGGAAAATGTAGTCAATAGGTCACATAGTCACTGAAGATGTTTTGAAAATGTTTCAACCAGATCATCATTTTAAAAGGGGATTCATTTAAAATGTTTTGAGGCTGCAAACAAAACATTTTGGGATAAAAACAATGCAGAGGTCCATGGTGGAAATGGTTTATTTCCTGCCTCGAAACATTTTAAAAGGTTTGTGCAGAAAGGGTATTATTATTAGATCATGACATGGAATAATGTTTTAGCTATGATTGACCACACTGAGGGCATGAACAAAGGACCTGCTTTCAAAATTTGTTCTTCTTTTAACTTCACCTTGCAGAATATTTTCTCTCTCTCTCGTGAACATATAAATCCATTACCTTTACACATCTGACAAAATGCAAAAATACATTTAAAGATATAATACACCTTTTCCCTCACAACTCTCGATTTCGAATACCTTTAATGGCATGTAAACCCTCACAACTCTCAACAGCTGTTCTCCACGGCTCTTTCCCAACTGACTTGCCCCATCACTCCTCATTGGTCACTGACTTGCCCTCATTGTTTGCACATTAAACATTTTGTAAGAATTAAATTGAATCATTTGCCATTATAAGGCATCTGACAGAGGGAAGCTTTAACTCTCAAAAGCTTATAGCCTGAAAATATTGTTGGTCCCTTAGATGCTCCCAGACTTGTTGCTATAAATGAAAATAACCCTACAGTGGCATTTCTTGCATTCATCCTTTTTCTTAGACTCACCAGAAAAAGAAAGCAACAAGGCAACTAAAGTTAAGATACACGACGAAAAGCCACACAAAGAAAGCCACGCAATGAAAAGAACATCGAGCGATACTGTGCTGCCAAAGTTCAAAAGGTATTGTGCGATACCGCAAAGAACAGCCTCTTGTGACTGCCAGCTCTGTGACTGTAAAGCCTTCAAGCCAATAGATTTCAACTGTGTACTCTGCAATATGAGTCCACCACCAAGGGTCTTGTCTCGACAGGAATTTGAGTCGATGGAAGTCACAGAATCATACGGTAATCCTACACCTTTCCAGAGTTTCTTATCTTTCACCCCATTCCCTCAGGCACATAAATGCATCTAAATGACCCCTGGCTATAACTAGATACGTTTCAACAGGAATTGTCAGAAGCAAAATATTTGTTTTGTTCATAGACACAGGTCTGGAAATTCATACAGAATCTGGCATCTTCTATTAACAAGTTTGAATGAGGTGTTAATAAAGAAATTGAGATCTGCCTGGTGGAGCTTATAATTAGTTAAATCCAATTCCAAAAGCAGGAACATGTTTTTTGTGCAGCTAGTCCGTATGGATGCTTTTTGGGATGAAGGATTCCTGAAACTGGGGATAGCTCAAGCCAGTGAGTGTATTCCTCTTGAGTGATTGTGTAAATCCAGTGCTTGTGTCAAAATGAGAAGTGGATTATTCTGAATGTAATTCTCATTCCATCAGCAATTTAGGAAATAATATATTGCCCAGACGCAAGGCCCAGAGCCAACCTCCATCTTCTCTCCCCTGAGGTCCTAGAGCAGGGATAATTACCTGGTCTGGGGCCATTGGAGTGAGGGAAAAGTGCCAGGAAGCAAGCTGCCTGCCTAAGACAAACAAGGGAATCGACAAGAATCAGTCATCAAATGACTTAAGGGAAACACCTGGGAAAACAGGTGAGGCTGGGCCCGACCCACATGTAGGGGTTATTGAGTGAACAGGGAGTGTAACCCAAACTGGACCCAGAGAAGGGGAAATTAGACATAAAATGGATCCAGAAACAAATACCGCAATACCTTACAGCTGCTGTATACCAGGGTGGGTCAAGGTAGGGGTACTTCAAAATAAAATTATGAAGTGAGAGTGTAATTGGAAACCCAAATAATTAATGGTTGTTGTTTACAAAATTAAATCAAAAGAAATCAAAATGCAAAGAACCTGTACCAGGCACCTAGGAACTAATTCCTTAACTAATCGCACACAGTAACGAGAGGGCACACAGACTGCCTCTGCCTGCATTGACCCGCTAGGTTCCTCCATTCTTCTGAGGAAAACCTGCTGGAGGTCCCTGGCTCGAAAGAGATCCAGTTGGCCTCCACGAGGACCAGGGCTGTTACGGCCCAGGCCTCTACCTGGTGGAATAAGCTTCCTAGGGAGATCAGGGCACTGCGGGATTTACCATTTATTTTGCCAGGCTTTTCCCTCTGGCCAGCCGGGAATCAGACTGTTCTACTGATTCCCATATTACATCTGGCCTCCTGTGGGTACAGAAAAGGCCATCTGTTAGCCATCTGTTGCTGTTATTTTTGTTTTTGTTGGACTGTACTAGTATGACGACAACGATGATGGATGGATGGATGGATGGATGGATGGATGGATGGATGGATGGATGGATGGATGGATGGATGGATGGATGGATGGATGGATGGATGGATGGATGGATGGATGGATGGATGGATGGATGGATGGATGGATGGATGGATGGATGGATGGATGGATGGATGGATGGATGGATGGGTGGGTGGGTGGGTGGGTGGGTGGGTGGGTGGATGGGTGGATGGGTGGATGGATGGATGGATGGATGGATGGATGGATGGATGGATGGATGGATGGATGGATGGATGGATGGATGGATGGATGGATGGATGGATGGATGGATGGATGGATGGATGGGAAACTGAGGAGGGGTTAGGGACATTAGCCAGGGAAGGGAAATTAGCCAGGGCATAGCAAAGTGCTGGCAAAGCAAGGAGAAAAGTTCCACCCAAACACTTACTGATTGGTTCCCCACCTGGGGACATGACAATTTATACCCCACTAAAACATTCCCTTTTCACTGGACCCAGTGTGTAGCACATTTCTCTCTGTGATACACCTCTGAAGATGCAGGCGAAATGTTAGGAACAAGATCCACCAGACCACGGCCACACTGCCTGGAAAACCCACCACAACCAAGGAGAAAAAGCTTCAGAGTGTTGCAGGGTTTTAAGAAGAAAACCAAAGTTCCGAGCAGCAGAGATCTGGACCGGACAGCTAAGGAACCATTTGCTGAGGGACGGGAGGTCCATCTTTTTAGACAAAACATCTCCGGGACAGGTGGGGAGTTGACCATTCCAAATGTGGATTGAGTCTAGATAAAAATTTGAATCTCACTGGCTGGTTTACAGTTAACAGCTGTCAACCTTTCGCAGGAAAAAATGGGAAGATCCCTTGATGAGGCTATTTTGACCCTAATGTGCACGGCAACATGATTAACATACTTTGATTAGGGTGAAGCAACCCAGATCTGCATGGATACAGATCTGAGTGAGGCAACATAACTTCCGAGACAGGATGGAGGGCAAATTAATAAAATGAGTACCCTTCCTGATTGAGTAAAAAGGAAGCTGGTCAACGAAAGAGCAATGCTCTTGGGCTGGGCAGCCACATCTGGGGTCTGTCAGGATATTGGGCAATGTCTCCAGCGTTTTTTTTTTATTCCAGAAATATTTCCCCCTCTTTTTTATTTATTAAGAAAAGAAAAACAAAGGGAAAAACTTTACAAAAATACATTGAGTAAAGATAAAAATATAACACAACAGTAGGGGTGGAGCTACACATAAAATTTCTATAAATGGTTTCCAAATATCTAAAAATAACTCCATATGAAATTGCCTTCCATACGCCATGCATTCAAATACTGATAAGAGTTCTAAGGTCCTGAATCCACTGATTGACCAGAGCTGGGCTTTTATCTTTACAATGTTGAAATGTGAATCTTTTAGCTGTAGTAAGAGGGTCTATTTTCGATTACTGTCTACCTCCAAGAGATAGGCAAATAGTTTTAAAGTGCCTAGCCATCTTCCAAAAATCAGTGATCATTCTAATACAAAATTGGTATGAGTAATAACTTCTTCCCAGAAAAACTGAATTACTGGATACGCCCAAAGCATATGTTTAAGGAATGCATCTGATAAATTACGCCATAAGAACATCAGAAAGAGCCTTGCTGGATCAGACCAGAGTCCATCTAATCCAGCACTCTGCAACTCGCAGTGGCCCACCAGGTGCCTTTGGGAGCTCACATGCAGGATGTGAAAGCAATGGCCTTCTGCTGCTCCTGAGCACCTGGTCTGCTAAGGCATTTGCAACCTCAGATCAAGGAGGATCAAGATTGGTAGCCATAGATTGACTTTTCCTCCATAAATCTGTCCAAACCCCTTTTAAGGCTATCCAGGTGAGTGGCCCTCACCACCTCCTGTGGCAGCACATTCCAAACACCAATCACACGTTGTGTGAAGAAAGATTTCCTTTTATTAGTCCTAATTCTTCCCCCCAGCATTTTCAATGGATGCCCCCTGGTTCTAGTATTGTGAGAAAGAGAGAAAAATGTCTCTCTGTCAACATTTTCTACCCCATGCATAATTTTGTAGACTTCAATCCTATCCCCCCTCAGCCGCCTCCTCTCCAAACTAAAGAGTCCCAAACGCTGCAGCCTCTCCTCATAAGGAAGGTGCTCCAATCCTTCAGTCATCCTCGTTGCCCTTCTCTGCACTTTTTCTATCTCTTCGATATCCTTTTTGATATCAATTAGACACGTCATTCAATCCTTTGCTAAAGAGTTGCTGTTGTGTCCATTTTAGGTCGAAGGCTTCTACTATTAGCATAGAGACACCTGTAGACAGGGACGTAGGTATAGATTTTTTATGGGGGGGTTCAGGGAGGGCCACACCCCCACCTGCCCCTAGGGCATGGCCACGCCTCCACAAGCCCCGGCCCCGGCCCCGGCCTAGCGTTTATAAAAGCAGCTCTCCAAGGCCGGGGACGGCAGACTCCCCCGCCCTTCCCTCCCCTGCCCCCCACCAGCTGGGCTCCCAGCCTCTCCTCTGGGCAGAGGCAGAGAGGGAAAATGGAGCCCGCCCGGTGCAAAATCTGAGTTTTGCGCCCCCCCTCCCGGGGCAGCCGCTGTGATGCTGGAATCCACCCTCAAGCAGCATCACATTCAATGGTGTTTAAACTAGAGAGCCCAAATACTCCTTTTAAATCCACCTTAAAGGGAGAATCTGGGGTCCCCAGTTAAACAACATTGAACGTGATGCTGTTTGGGGGTGGATTATCCCCCACCCTGAAACAGCATCACTTTCAATGTGGCATACTGGTTAAGAGCAGGTGCATTCTAATCTGGAGGAACCGGGTTTGATTCCCAGCTCTGCCACTTGAGTTGTGGAGGCTTATCTGGGGAATTCAGATTAGCCTGTGCACTCCCACACACGCCAGCTGGGTGACCTTGGGCTAGTCACAGCTTTTCTGAGCTCTCTCAGCCCCACCCAGCTCAGAGGGTGTTTGTTGTGAGGGAGGAAGGGCAAAGAGATTGTAAGGTCCTTTGAGTCTCCTACAGGAGAGAAAGGGGGGATATAAATTCAAACTCTTCTTCTTCTTCTAAACTGAGGACCTCAGATTCTCCCTTTTAACCCATGCCGAAAGGGGTGGATTTAAAAGGAGATTCTGGGGAAATTTGGGGGGTGCCTGCTGTCAGGGGTGCAATTGTTAAGCTAGAAGCACCAAACTTTCAGGGTATCTTTAGGAGACTCTCCTAATGATACCATCCAGATTTGGTGAAGTTTGGTTCAGGGGGTCCAAAGTTATGGACCCTCAAAGGTGTAGCCCCCATCTTCTATTAGCTCCCATTGGAAACAATGGGGGATGGGGCGCCCCCTTTGGGAGTCTATAGCTTTGGACCCCCTGAATCAAACCTCACCAAACTTGGGTAGTATCATCAGGAGAGTCCCCCAAACAATCCCTGAAAGTTTGGTGCTGCTAGCTCAAACAATGCACTCCCTGCAGGCCAAAAATTAAAAAACACTAAAAATGTTTTTAAAACCCAACAAACGGAGTGGCGGAGCTTCGGACATGAATGGGGGGGGGTCTGAACCCGAGAAACCCCCTCCCCCTTACCTTCGTCCTTGCCTGTATACACTGTCTCTGTCCTTAACCTGGGATTTATGTGCTTTACCCTCAAGTCTTTTGTAGACATTATCCCTTGTCACATGCACATTGCTATGTTCCTCGCTTGTACATGATTGATTCAGAAAAAGGGGCTAATGGCAGCTACCAAGAATAAGTTCTGAGGATTACTATGCCAGGGATTTATAATTTTTTGTTTTTATGGTGTACCCCTTGAGAATCTCTTATTAGGGGTTCTTGACACCTATCAAGAGGGAATGGCATTCAAAATATGTCATTAGCACCCTGGATCAGGGAGGTGTATAAAGAATTCTAATCCAAACATTTCTGCGGGAAACTACATTTAGTCAATGTAGCAAAGATAAATTTCCAGTATATTTTGTCAAACTGTTTTTAGCATTAAGTGAAAGGATTGCAACTTGACCAGATCTCTTACTATTTAAAGCGATCAGATTAGTGACCAGCCTAAGATTGTCAGAACCTTTTCTACCTCGTACAAATTCTCTATGGTCTGTGTATACCCAGTGGGATACTGGACCTAAATGGCACCTGGGGGCATGACCAGCTCCCTGTGCCCCCATGCCCTCCCATGCCCCACTTACGGAAGCCATCAGGGAGGCTGGGGGAGGCCGGGGCTCAGCAGCAGGTGGCTTGGGAGGGCGCTGTGGTCGTAGGCTGGGTGGAAGGGCAGGAGCCGGCCTGAGCCCGCAGCAAACAACTCAGCCAGCAAGCAGCGCCCCAGCACAGGGCGAGCCGCCGGATTCCAGACGGGCCACTGCGCCACGGGAGAGGCCGAGCGCAGGGTCCCTGCTGGTGCCCGGCACCCCCTCATGTGATGAAGCGACGTGTGCCCAGGGACATGGGATTCCAAAGGTGTAACAATCATTTGGAGTCTGTTAGCAAGAATAGCAGTCACAGCCCACTCCAGATGGGGGGCCAAAATGACATCTGGATGCAGCAGAGAGCTGTGCCAATGTATTTTCCCCCTCCACTAGCGTAGGGGGCGGATGATGAGGGCAAAGATGCTGGCATCTGGTCGCCTCACAACTCTGTAGCAGCCAAACTCAGAAGTGACCGCCACCATGGAGCTACACTGGTATCCGAAGAGTCATTGGTGCAGGGGGGCGGGGCATTCCCGGAGGTGGAGCCAACATTTTCCGAGCCAAAAACACCACGGCACAGACTCTCCGTTGACCCCAGATAAGTACATTATCTCACCAACATAAGCAGATGGGGCACTGACTTTCATAGAAGACAATTTAGCTAATGTAACCACTCTCTCTGCTTGTTTGTTTTGTAGAGGAAATAGCAGACAAAGAAAGTTCCTGGAGGAGAGCTGCCGGTCAGACTGTTGAGTCAAACATCCAGGAGATGAGAGCCTTAGTTCCCAAGACAAAACCGCTGACTTCGGACGAGAGTGATGATGTCATCATTGAGGAGTTTGTCGCTGAGGATCCTCAACCCCAATCTATGGAAACGAGTGGAGCCCCTGCTACTAGTGGTCAGGGATATGCACCGAAATCACCTAATGTTGGCTTCATAATGACAGATCTGACTCAAAGCGACATGGAAATTTTCTCCCTGTGGAACAGTAATTGGCTATTTTTGCTTGAACTTTAATCGTAGCTAACTGGTAGTTTTGTTGTAGACTTCAGTGAACCTTAGCTGTGGTCAGTGTAGCAACCCTGGACTTCCGTGGTTGTCTCCCATCCAAGTGCTAACCATGGCTGACTTTGCTTAGCTTCTGAGATCTGACAGGATCAGGGTAGCCTGGGCCAGACAGGTCAAGGAGAACTCTACCTACAAATGGAAAAATTCATTATGGTATTAGCCTACAGCAGAGGTGGGATTCAGCCGGTTTGCACCAGTTCAACAGAACCAGTAGCTAACTGGCTGAAATCCCACCACCCCAGGCTGGCCATCAGTCAGGCTGCGCCGCTGGCCACCCGGCAGGCCACACCACCAGTCCAACTGGCCTCCGGCAGCCCACCTAGGCCTCCGAGCCCAAGGTGAAAAAAGCCCAGCCCGCAGTGGGTGGCGCAGCCGGGGGCGCAGCTGTGGGGGAACCGGTGGTTGAAGTTTTAGAATCCCACCACCAGCCTACAGTATTTTCTAATGAAGAAAAACTCATTTCCCCCAATTAATATTAAAACAACGGCTGGATATGCCAACTTCAGATTAACTTACAGGTATATAATGCCCAGCACAAAAGAAAGAAAGAGCCCAAAATTGAACAAGTGTGGTAAGCTAAATCATTTTGTAGTGATCATTATCATATTACCAATGAGTCCAAAGATAGGAGCTCCTAGAAAGGTCAGGGGAGAAATGTGTATAGCTGCCAAATGAAATAGCCCACAGCAATTGACCAGTCAAGTCTATAGAATGGCATCACATTTGTATTCAGTCTCAGAATGAGCCAAAGTGCAAGCAATAAAATGTTCCAAATGCCTCTAAACTATGCAGAATATTCATGGGCTTAAGCAAATCAAAGTTAAGAACGTTTAAGTTCTAGTGACATTATCAGGGAATATTTAAGCATGGGCTTCAAGCAGCCAATTTGGATTTAGGACCAAACTTGACTTCATTAAATGTTGCATGTAATTTCCCCCTTTAAAAACTACCCCCCCCCTCCCACCACCAATAGCCTGGTGGGACTATAAGTTTAATCAAAGAAATGGCAAGCAAGGGGGAGCCATTCAGTACTCCATAGTGGCACAACTGCTCAAATCTCACATTCATTCCTTTCCGCTTTTCACCCATATAGATACAACATGTTTTTTCAAACATGGAGCAGCAGTGGCGTAGTGGTTAAGAGCAGGTGTACTCTAATCTGGAGGAACCGGGTTTGATTCCCAGCTCTGCCGCCTGAGCTGGGGAGGTTTATCTGGGGAATTCAGATTAGCCTGTGCACACACGCCAGCTGGGTGACCTTGGGCTAGTCACAGTTCTTCTGAGCTCTCTCAGCCCCACCTACCTCACAGGGTGTTTGTTGTAGAGGGGGGCATGGGAAAGGAGTTTGTAAGCCTCCTTGAAGGAGAGAAAGGGGGAATATAAATCCAACTCTTCTTCCTCTTCAAACAAACAGAGGAAAAAAGTTTGAGTCTGAGCAGAAAAGCAGCTGAGGGAAAGACATTAAAAATCCCTTTTCCCATTTGGGAATAACCTAAATGACCATCCCAGATCAGCCAGCAGCATCCATTCTTGGGCTACAGAGCTTGAGCAGGTGGCCGTTGCACAGCTTCATGCGATCTAGAGGAGGGATGTGAAACTGCTGAGCCTTCGCAGGTTTTTCTGGGCTGCTCCAGTGTTGTGGAAAAGCCTCCCAGAGAAGAAAAAAGAAGAAGAAGAAGAAGAAGAAGAAGAAGAAGAGGAGGAGGAGGAGGAGGAGGAGTTTGGATTTATATCCCCCCTTTCTCTCCTGTAGGAGACTCAAAGGGGCTTACAATCTCCTTGCCCTTCCCCCCCTCACAACAAACACCCTGTGAGGTAGGTGGGGCTGAGAGAGCTCCGAGAAGCTGTGACTAGCCCAAGGTCACCCAGCGTGGCATTAGTATTGGGAGTGTACAGGCTAATCTGAATTCCCCAGATAAGCCTCCACAGCTCAGGCGGCAGAGCTGGGAATCAAACCCGGTTCCTCCAGATTAGATACACGAGCTCTTAACCTCCTACGCCACTGCTGCTCCATTTACCTCCACCTTGCAGGTTTTGAAGGGCATGTAAAACAGAACTCTTCAGAAGAGACTGGCTCTTCCAAGATGATTGCTGTGCAGATATCTCAAAAGACACCGTCTTCCCTGGAACTGTTATTAAATTTTATCGCTGGTTGTTTTCATTCTGGTGTTCTTAGAGTTATGCTCTCTCTCATGCTGATTTTATAGTTGCTGCAGGTCTCGGGAGGCGTATAAATGTTCCCATTTGTTTTTTAAAAAACTAAATACATTGCTTAATAGGCAGCTACTCTTTTAGACGATGCATAATAGAGAGATATTTCCAAAGATATGTAAAATACACTTTCTAGTCTAGCTGGAGTATAGTAATTTTGTGCTGATCCAACAGAAACTTGCTAGGGCACAACATGACTAAGGCCCAGCAGTATTTTTAAATGTGTCTTGCTTGTTGAAATAGCTAACCAGACCTGTGGGTCATCTGACACAGTTTGTGCTAAGTGCTAGGGGAAGGATCTCCAACTTTCTAGGACCGTAGGCACTTCTGGAATTCCAAGACAGGTCTGTGGGCACAACCACAAAATAGTCACTGTAGGAGGCAGAGCCAGCTACAAAATGTTAAGGTTATGCACAACCCAAATACTAATTCTTCAACATTTGTGGCAGAAGTTGTGTTTAAGAGGATGCCTGATAAAATGTCTTTCATATTTGAGGAGCTTACGGTCAGTTACTTTGTACAGACCCTTGTCTTGTGGCAGCAGCTGCTCCTAAAGTGGCATTTTTGTTGGCAATTTAATATATATTAGCAGAGTAGACAGAAGAGACTGATTCACAGTTGCTTTTTGTATAAATGAGTTTACTAACTATCAGGGAGGGGTACATGGAGAAAAAACAAGAAATGCTATACTTTCCTATGTTACTACATCTAGTTACATCTTGCTACCTTGTGGTCACATTGTGTCTTCTGCTCAAACAAAGAAAACAGACTTAACTTTATAACTTCTGGCTACTTGACCATTAGCATGTAAGCAACGCCTAACTAGCTGACCAATAGCTAATCAATAAAGAAGGTCATAAAACAGTAACCTCGGTAACTAGTTAACTTACACACAGTTAACTCTTTCATGACTGAAGTGTGACAGACACTTGCAAATATGAACAATGTTTAAAACTCTGCTTAGCTTCATCTGATCTAGAGCCATTAATCAACCTTCCTGGGCAAAAGCCCCATCGGCCCCTGCTGGTTTTCTAAAAATCATTCACAGGAGCCAGGAAAGATTTCAGTGGGCACCATGTTGGAATCCCTGAACCACCGGGGGGGGGGGGGGGGTTCTCCAGATCAGGGATAGGTAACTCCTGACATGCCATACCTCTTTGCTCTGCATGGTGGCTCCCTTGCTCTGCTGCAAAGGTGAGTCCCACCAGAGCACAGCCCTAAGACTTTTCTGAGACCTGCAGGGGTGATGTCATCATCCTGGCCTGTCCCCTTTAAGTACCTCTGTCCTTCCCTAACAGCTGGTGCTGAACTATGCAGATGTTCCTTGGTATGTTTGGTGCAACAGGTTGCCAGCTGTGCAGGTGATGCCACCCTCCACACTGAACAGCAAAAGAAGTCACTGCCATTGCTTTCCTCAGGGTTGCCAGCCTCCAAGTAGGAGGTGGAAATCTCCTGCAATCACGACTGATCTCCAGACAACAGAGATCAGTTCTCCAGGAGAAAGCGGGCACTTTCGCCAAGTGTCATGCCCTGCAGAGATCCCTCCGCAACTCCAACCCCACCCTTCCTCCAAATCTCCAGATCTTTCCCAAGCTGGAGTTACCAACCTGAGGTGCAGCTGCCTCTCAGGCACCCCAACCTTCCTTCCCCGCTTTCTCTGAGAGAACGACAACATCATAGTTGAACAATATCATCAAAAAGGCTGCTTACTCCTTTCTGGATCAGTTGCCCAAATATTAGAGCAGTGTTGTATAAAAGGCCATTCACAATTGACCAGCAGGTTCTAGAGCCGTGGTGGCGAACCTTTGGCACTCCAGATGTTATGGACTACAATTCCCATCAGCCCTTGCCAGCATGGCCAATTGGCCATGCTGGCAGGGGCTGATGGGAATTGTAGTCCATAACATCTGGAGTGCCAAAGGTGCGCCACCATGGTTCTAGAGCTTTGGATGTGAGCCAGCAGGCCAGCTGTTAGCAGCTGAGCAGGCCATTCAGGAGGAAGCGAAGTGAGTTTGGGTGGAATTGCCAGCCAGGTCAGCACTAACAAAGACGTTCTGATGGCGACTTCATTGTTGGCAGTAAAAGTTATGGAAATTCAAGGTTGGATCCCAAACAGAAGCACTCAGTTTGGAATACCAAAATCATACTGCTGAAAGAGCGTGGGCTACTCTGGAAATTATTGTTTTCAGAGAAAGATACTTAATGAAGTGCAAAAGATGTTGAAAATAACAACAGTGAAAAAAACTTGAAGATTTCTCACTGGGATTATTGGGAGATGATATGCCAAATCACTACAGACTGCTTTTCATGTATCTGGAAAAATAAAATACCAACGAAGGGAGACTGGATATTAAAAGTCACAGAATACTCAGAAATAGCAAATTTAACAACTTCGTTAAGAGACAGTAATACAGAGAAGTTTTCAGAAAACTGGAAACCTTTGACGAATTATCTATTGAAAAAATACGGTAGTAGAGAAATAATTGCCGGATTTGAGATCTAAAAGAAAAGAAAACAGTAGAATGAATTAAAATATTAATGATGACATAGTGTGTAATTGATCAATTGTTTAAATTTAAAATATATGCATGAACCTAGAATAGATTAGAATTCAACAATGAGATAGCGGGAAGTCATTACATGGTTTTATGGTGTTTGGTTAGTAAAATAGATTGTGTTTAGCTACTGTAACATTTATGTTTTAATTTTTCATGTTTTTTTATTTTTAATTTGTATCAGTGTGGGAGCATATAGTTGTATGGGTATTTTTGTTTTTTGTTGGGAAAATAAAATTTCTTATAAAAAAAGAAATTGCTGTTTTCTACATAAAAAGTACCACCATGTAAAAAATACACGAAAATGTGTGCAGATCAAATCAAAATTTGTACAAATATGTAGACAAAGCACAGCCACACTCACAGATTTCCCTATAGCACAGGTGTCAAACTCGCGGCCCTCCAGATGTTATGGACTACAGTTCCCATCATTCCCTGCCAGCATCATGCTGGCGGGGCTGATGGGAACTTTAGTCCATAACATCTGGAGGGCTGCGAGTTTGACACCTATGCCCTATATGCAGTGGTGGCGAACCTTTGGCACTCCAGATGTTATGGACGACAATCAGTTCAGTTTTCAGTTCAGTTTTATTACGGCCATTAGGCCAGCTGGCAGGGGCTGATGGGAATTGTAGTCCATAACATCTGGAGTGCCAAAGGTTCGCCACCACGGCCCTATAGGATAGAAAAGCCTCACACCTCAATTAGTTGTGAGTTTTACACAGGGTGACACATTTCCCGTTTTCCCGAAACAAACTCTGAAAACTTCTCCTCTGTTTTATTTTCCCTTTCTCTAGAAGAAGTCATGAGACAGGTCCCAGAGCCTCAAAAGAAAGCCCAGAGGGGGATGCCAGCGGATGCGCCGTTACAGGTGGCCGTGTCAGCAAATCAGCCAATGGATTGTGAAGGGTGTGAGAAAGCGTCGGTGGGAAATCCTCCTCAGTCCTTTGTCCTGCAAGTAATTTCTTTTGACTCCCCTTCTGTCACCTATTCGAAAAATGCAGTTCTGAGCTGTGACCGGGGCCCGCAAGCAGTCAGCGCTGCACCCACAAAGGACAATAACGCCCCAGGAGGCACATCGCAACAAGACCCAACGGACCCCTGTGGAGCTGCCGCTGTCTCCGTCACATCTGTGAGCTACGGTGTCTTTAAAATGCCCCAGTGAGTTCTGGTAGTGTAAGATTTCCCTGACCGAGTTTAGAGACAGGTGTCATCCAATACAACCTGACGCAAATAAACATAGCTCTTACAGCTGCCGAGTGTTTGATGCTTAACGGAACATCACTCAGTGTGAAATCAGTCGGTGTAATTTTGAAGGATTTCCCTGCTACAGAGTAGAGGGAACTTATTCTTAATGTGCCAACCTATTGGTAAAAATTAAACCCACCCACTTGTGCTTGAGCAAAAACAAACCGCTCTGAGTTTGTGTGAATCTTCTCTGCAACACAAAAAAGGGCTCTGTAATTACTTTGTCACTTGTATGACAGCTTGTAGAGAATAAGAACTGCTAGGTTGTTGTGGGTTTTCCGGGTTGTATGGCCGTGTTCCAGTAGTATTTTCTCCTGACGTTTCGCCTGAAGATGGCAGCCACAGATGCAGGCAAAACATCAGGAGAAAATACTAATGGAACATGGCCATACAACCCAGAAAAACCACAACATCCTAGTGATTCCGGCGGTGAAAGCCTTCGATTATAAGAATTGCCTTTGTAAGATGAGGCAAAAGGCGATTGGGTGGGTATGATGGAAAGTACCATCAAGGGACAGCTGACTTAAGGCTCCTGGGCTCCACATCACCGAGCCCAGCAGACACACCCCCCCCCCCCGGTCTCCCTACAGGCTGGCTCCCTGCAGGCCTGGGGAGGGCAGAAGTCTGCATGTAGGGAGGCTGGAAATTTGCGGGCTTTAAGCGGGCGGCTCAGGTGGGCAATCTCATCACACCCACACCTCTGCCCCTGCAGGCTGTCTCCACCCTCATCAGGACTTGGGGAGGGCAGGAGCCAGCCTTCAAGGAGGCTGGTGGGGGGGGGGGGTCAGCAGTGTGTGCCTGGGGATATGGGATACCCCATGTCCCTATTAGCAGTACACCACTGCATTAACCTTTTATTTTAAAAAATCTGGAAACATCCCACACAAACTCATTAAACAGGCCCTCCCCCAGGGGCCCCCACCAAATTTGTTTTCATTTGTTTCCATCTCTCCCTTCCCCTTCAGTTCCTCCACCAATGGACTGATGGCATCCACAAAGCCTTAGTTCTGCGGAAAAGAAACACAGGGCAGCATCATGTCATGCCAGGGCACGGCTAGCAACTAAAATACAAGCAACACGTGCAAAGTAACAGAAAACAAGTTTCCGTCCAGTGGCACCTTTAAGACCAACAAAGTTTTATTTCTGGTGTATTTTTGTCATGCACACGTGCACTTCTTCAGGCGTATAACTTTGCTGGTCTTAACAGTGCCACTGGACTAAAAAAAAAATTTCCACTGCTTCAGACAATGCAGCTACCCATGCATCTATGCCCATGGTGGCGGACCTTTGGCACTCCAGATGTTATGGACTACAATTCTACATGGATTTGTAGTCCATGAACTACATGGATTTGTAGTCCATGAACATCTGGAGAGCTGCAGGTTGCAGACCCCTGCACTAGACCACTGGAGACAGGAATTAGCTGAGGACGACCAGCAATTTTCTGAAGTCAGGGAATCTGCCCTCACTAGATCCCTGGTGCTCTTTAAAACTACTGTACGTACATCCATGCACCACAATAAGCCTTTTTCAAAATTCTGTCATAAAGTATAATGCCCCTGACCTGGATGGCCAGGCGAGCCCAATCTTGTCCGAGCTCAGAAGCTAAGCACGGTTAGTTCTTAGATGGGAGGCTACCAAGTAAACCCAGGGGTGCTCCACAGAGACAGGAAATGACAAACCACCTCTGAACATCGCTTGCCTTCTAGGATCACCATAGTAGCAACTTGACAATACTTTCTACCACTGTCATACAGCATAAGCATTACTATTCATTAAAACAAAAAGAAAAAAACCACAAGAAACTACAATATTTGCCATGAAAAATATGCCGAGTGCGGTGTCTATTCTGGTTTGATTTGAGGAAACACACAATCACACAATTACTCTATTTGTTCATAGGGGGCATTTCGAAATTGCTGGCTTGGGAATGACCCTAGCATGGCTAGGCAGTTTAAACTATTCCTCTGTGATTTTCCTTAAGAAGAAGAAGAAGAAGAAGAAGAAGAAGAAGAAGAAGAAGGAGGAGGAGGAGGAGGAGGAGAAGAAGAAGAAGAAGAAGAAGAAGAAGAAGAAGAAGAAGAAGAAGAAGAAGAAGAAGAAAAGGAGGAGGAAGAGGAGGAGGAGGAGAAGGAAGAAGAAGAGGAGGAGGAGGAGGAGGAGGAAGAGAAGGACGAGAAGAAGAAGAAGAAGAAGAAGAAGAAGAGAAGGAGGAGGAGGAGGAGGAGGAGGAGGAGTTTGGATTTATATCCCCCCTTTCTCTCCTACAGGAGACTCAAAGGGGCTGACAATCTCCTTGCCCTTCCCCCCCACAACAAACACCCTGTGAGGTAGGTGGGGCTGAGAGAGCTCCGAGAAGCTGTGACTAGCCCAAGGTCACCCAGCTGGCATGTGTGGGAGTGGACAGGCTAATCTGAATTCCCCAGAGAAGCCTCCACAGCTCAGGCGGCAGAGCGGGAAATCAAACCTGGTTCCTCCAGATTAGATACACGAGCTCTTAACCTCCTACGCCACTGCTGCTCCCTAGGAAGCTAGGAAGGCATTCTTTAACACAGTTTCTGATTCCAGCTGCTGGCTTTCCTGTGTGATAATCATTTGGTAAGTTATGTCAACTGCAAGGGGGTCTGTCTGACTCACTAACTATGTTTATCCTATGAAACATTAGGAACAAGATCTACCAGACCACGGCCACACAGCCAGGAAACTACTATCTTTATCCTGTTTCTCTGCTATTTCTGCATCCGTCCCCTTTCGGTACAATCTTATCTATTTCCTAGCCATCTTGCAATTCAGACAGTACATTCAAAGAACAGTACATTTTACAGAAGGAAAGAAACCTTTTACAAACTTTGGCAAACAACTTTACAAATAAAACCAAAATTCTACTAACATTATATGTCTACCTAAAATCATATTTAAACAAAATTATTTTTATTCCTCTCTCTGGCTACATAACCACGACTCAATTACATCAATGACTCAAGAATACTGCAGGGATGGGATCCCCTCTCTAGTTCAAAGAAAATCCAGCATACATCCCTAAATTAAGCCAGCCCGGTACAGTGGTTAAGAGCAGCGGACTCTAATCTAGAGAACTAGGTTCGATTCCCCCCTTCTCCATGTGAAGCCTGCTGGGTGGCTTTGGGCTAGTCACAGTTCTCTCGGAACTCTCTCAGCCCACGTGGAGGCAGGAAATGGCAAACTGCCTCCCAATGTCTCTTGCCTTGAAAACCCATTGTAAATTGGAAGTGAAGAAAGGGCAGCTTATGCATCAACTATCAAGTAAGTACTCTGCAGGCAGGATGTGACAGGGGAGTGCTAAGAAATGTGACATAGGCAGACTAAAATTTTTACTGAAGTAGAACAGTTGTTAGAGGACTCTAGAAACTTGCAGGAGACAGTAGATGGGGAAAGGGTGTGCATGTGTGAGAGACAGAGAGAGAGAGTCAGTCAGACAGACAGACCATGGAAAAGCTGGTGGTAGGTGGGAAAAATGAACTCATACTGACCAAACTATGGGCCTTTCCCCACTTAACTTAAGCCCCGCGCTACTTGAGGAGAGTAGCGCGGGGTCCCCCGGTACTCCCCACGAGAGGGGCGGCGACAGCGCAGCCACCCCGACGCTGCCGCTGTCGCGCCCTCTCAGCATGAGACATCCCTGGCGCTCTTGCAAAGGGCGCCTTTTGATGATCCGCACAGAGCGCGGGGTCGTGGGGACGCCCGGGCGCACGCCAGGGATGCCGCGCGCTGGGAATTGCGCGCAGTGACGGCGGCCGAGGGAAAAGTGGGGAAAGGCCCTATATCAAATCTGTCAGTGTTCCTTATATCAGGGATAGCCAAATCTTCTGAGAAGCACATGATAATCTTCAAACTTACAAGAAACGTATGATACTTAAAGGAATGACAAGGAATGACTACTAGAAAGACTACAGGGATCCAATGTTTTCCCAAAGAACTACTGGAAAGCTTTAAAGCGAAGGGGACTGGTTGCTTACAAAGTGGTTTTTAAATTATTTCTCTGCATTTTAGGTTATTTATCTGACTCTGCATATCCAGATTTTTAAAAGTCAAATGCTGACTTTTATCATGGCCCTTTTGGCAAACAAGATGAGAAATGGGATGCTTGGGGTTTAATACTTCCTCCATACTGGCTCACTGAGTGTAATCTCCCTCAAGTCCCTGTGAGAAAGGCAGACTAGAGGTTACAAAAATAAATACAGAAATAAATAAAATATATGTGAGTTAGTCTGGTTCATATCAACAGGATTTAGTGCAAAGTAAATATACTTAAGATCTGTCTGAAAGGATGCAGTTATGTGCACGGCTAACTGGAAGACGTTGTACGCAATGGAACTTGAGTGTTACATGCCATCTAATTGCTTTCAACTAATGGTGACTTACATCTGGTTAAACCTGCACAGGATCCAACTGTGGAAATGTATTTCTCCTCTTGGCAGAGCTATTCTTCCTCTTTCACAAACTGAAATGAAATTTAAAAAAAATATGGGAGTGGTGTTGTCTAGGAAGGTGGAGAGTCTGGAAGGGACTGATTTATGAATCCGGGATGATGTAAGCTTATCATTAACATGACAAGACGCCTGTCTTATTAATATCTTGAAGCCAACCTTATTAGAAGAACAGCAGGCGTGCTTCCTTTAATTGAAACCTGTGTTGTCCTCACAGACGCTGCTGAGCCAGGCACTTTGTTGTTCCCTTCTGTAACACAGAGACTGGATTATTGCAACACGCATCATGTGGCGATGGCCTTGGAGACAAACTGGAAACTTTAGTTAAGGGCAGAAAATGACTGCTTGCTTACTTAATTCCAAGCTATGCACACAAAGCACCATTTCTAATGGGGTTTCACATTTGCTTTTGAGTTCAGTTCGAGGTGCTGGTTTCAACCTTTGCAGCTCCTTACTACTCGGGAACTACAAATTCACTGCATTCCTCACTGCCATTTTCCCTCTTAATTCCACCTCCGCGCGTGATACGTTCTGCCTCAGTTCATTCCTCGCCTCCCCCTGTACCAGGGAACAGACCCCAGGCATAAGCCCTACAGAAATCGCCAGTATTGCTGAATAAGGCCAAAACTTTCAATTTGCAGCAGGCGCCTCCATCACCTCACCCAGGGAGGAGAGAAATAGCGTGGGGGGAGCTCCCCTCCCACAGAAGAGGCCAATTGGACAGGAGAGCTGAGCAAACAGAAAATGGAGAAAGGGACGGAGCCTCCATATTCAGAAGCAGTAAACCCTCGAACATCAATACTAGGAGGCAACATCAGGGGGAAAGCCTTGGCCTTTGTGGCCCTCTGTGCTGGCCCTGCAGGGCGATGGGTTGGCCATTGTGTGCGACAGGATGCTTGGCTTCATGGCCCACTGGTCTGATCCACAGCGCTTCTCCGATGTTCTGAACAGACCTGACAGGGTGATAGTTGTTCATCTTCCACTCATGCCACTCCAGGTAACAGAGAGGCGGCATCAGACTAATGAAAAGGGCACGGGTGGGCAAGAAAAGCTGGTGCCAGTGCTAATCTGGTTTCTCCATTTACTTCACCTCTCCACTGGCTTGCAACTAATTAAAGGGGGGGGGGTCATTTTATGCACTCTTTCTTCAGCTCTAGTACCACTAAGCTGTAATGAGGGCAATGCAAAAGCATCAGTGGCGTAGTGGTGAAGAGCAGGTGCACTCTCATCTGGAGAACCGGGTTTGATCCCCACTCTGCCGCTTGAGCTGTGGAGGCTTATCTGGGGAATTCCAATTAGCCTGTACACTCCAGCACCCACCAGCTGGGTGACCTTGGGCGAGTCACAGTTCTTCTGAGCAATCTCAGCCTCACCCACCTCACAGGGTGTTTGTTGGGTGTGGGGAAAAAGAAGGGAAAGGAGTTTGTAAGCCCCTTTGAATCTCCTTACAGGACAGAAAGGGGGGATATAAGTGAGCCAACTCTAGCTTGGCTCACTTCCTCAAGCGATCTGCTGCTCTGTATGTGTATAAAACCTCTGCTATGCGTGCTCTTGATTTAGTACATTCCAGGATTGATACTCCACACACACTTCTTTGACTCTTTGCCAAAGATAACATTAAAATGGCTACCTTACCGGGTTGAGATAACATGAACTACTTTCATCATATTGAAACACAATACTAAGCATCAGTTCTGGCTTCAGGAGAAAGGGAAGAGATCTGTGGGGCAAAGTGGTTATCTGCAGTACTGCGGTCCAAGCTCTGCTCACAGCGTGAGTTCGATCCTGACGGAAGTCAGTTTTTGCTATCGTGTTTCCCCGAATATAAGACAGTGTTTTATATTAATTTTTGCTCCCAAAGTTGCGCTATGTCTTATTTTCAGGGGATGTCATATTTCTGTATTCTGTTCGTCAGGCATGCTTCCAAACAAAAACTTTGCTACGTCTTACTTTTGGGGGATGCCTTATATTTCGCACTTCAGCAAAACCTCTACTACGTCTTATTTTCCGGGGATGTCTCATATTCGGGGAAACAGGGTAGTTAGCTCAAAATTGACTGAGCCTTCTTCTCAGGTTGGTAAAATGAGCTCCCACCTTGTTGGGAGTAAAGTGTAAGACTGGGGCAGGCGATGACAAACCACTACATAAACAAAGTCTGCCCAGAAAATGTTGTCATGTGAGATTACCCCATGGGTCAGTAATGGCCCACTGTTTGCATTGTAAGGGAGAAGTTAAATTGACTAATGGGCCACAGTATATGGAATCTGAAAGCAAAGGTGTCTCTCATAACTTGAGTGCCACATAAGCACTTGCTCTTGGCAGAGAAAAGAAAAACTATCTTGAAACTACTGAGTGCAAAAGGACATGAGAGGCATGGGGGAAGTGCTGCACAGTGATAAGAACATCTTATTGGAATCTGAGATGTTCTGGGACCAGAGAGATCCAGACCTTGGACCAGTCCTTCTCTCTCATCCTCACCTACCTCATCATTGGGCTGTTGTGAAAGAAAAATGTGTGTGGAGAAGATTTTAGATTTATAACCCGCTTCTTTCAAGCAAAAGGTGTCTCAAACCAGCTTACAAACTCCTTCCCTTCCTCTCCCCACAACAGACACCTCGGGGTAAACAGTGGACGACTGGGGGAGGCAATGACAAACCACCCCATAAACACAGTGGGTGTCCTCCTCCTCCTCTACTCTCTTCTTTTTGTAACTTGCCAAGATCCAAATTCTGTTTTATAATAGCAAGTGGGTGTAACATGGGGAGTTCTGACATCATATTTTGCTGACACAGGGGTGCAAAGAAGCCTTTTTGTCAAACGTTCAAAAAGGGTTCTCTGCAGCAGGGCAGAACTAAAGACACAAAACACTATTTTACGTCTGTGCTGTTTTAAGCTAAATTTCAGTTGTTGGTTTTAAATTATTTATAGGGTATTTCATGATGTATTGGAACGTTACATCTGGAGTATCTACCTGTTATGTATTTCTGTATGTATGTGTAGATAGATAGATAGATAGATAGATAGATAGATAGATAGATAGATAGATAGATAGATAGATAGACAGACAGACAGACAGACAGACAGACAGACAGACAGACAGACAGACAGACAGACAGACAGACAGACAGACAGACAGACCGGCAGGCAGGCAGGCAGGCAGGCAGGCAGGCAGACACACATTTAGAGAGAGAATAGATACAGATATATTATATTTTGATATAGTCTTTTATATGTAGTGAGGTCCAATTGGACCTACTTTTGATCTTTTTAAAGCCATTAACCCTGTACTGGGTGTTTTATTGAAAGCTGGAAACGCCTCGAGCCTGAATAAGGAAGGGCGGTATTTTTTTTTAAATCACATAATAAATGAATAAACAAAGTAAAAACAAACAAACAAACCCTTATTGGGCATAAATTGATCATACATAAAAATATAACTCATAGCCTGTAACAAAAACTGAACAATCTTCTCCAGAATAAAAGAATCGTCACTAGAATAAATAAAAGGTAAAGTTTCCCCTTCAGTCCTGTCCGACCCTGGGGTACCCCTGCAAGCAGTGATTTCAAAGGCAAGCCGTTTTTGTGGGATAGTTTGCCATTGCTTTCCCTGGCTATTCTTTACCCCCTAGCCATGAGCTAGTACAGTGGTGGCGAACCTTTGGCACTCCAGATGTTATGGACTACAATTCCCATCAGCCCCTGCCAGCATGGCCAATTGGCGAACCTTTGGCACTCCAGATGTTATGGACTACAATTCCCATCAGCCCCTGCCAGCATGGCAGCCGGCTCATGGTCAACTCAGCCATCCATCCATTCCTTGGTCGGTAAGTGGTGACGAACCTTTGGCACTCCAGATGTTATGGACTACAATTCCCATCAGCCCCTGCCAGCATGGCCAATTGGCGAACCTTTGGCACTCCAGATGTTATGGACTACAATTCCCATCAGCCCCTGCCAGCATGGCCAATTGGCGAACCTTTGGCACTCCAGATGTTATGGATGTTATGGCCAATTGGCCATGCTGGCAGGGGCTGATAGAGATTGCTCAATCAACATCTAGAGTGTAAAACTCGCTACAAACTCAAAAACCAAGGAATGGATCTAACTGGCTGAGTGGCTTCCCTTGAGCCGGCTGCCAGGATATCTGGCCCACAGGGGGCTCGAACTGCTGACCGTGTGAGTGGCCGCGCAAGCACTTGACCACTACGCCACCCAGAATTAATAACCGCTCCTAGAGTCAATGAAGTCACAGGTTGCAGCAGGCGTCCCACCGGGCACCTGCGGGCTCGAGTACGAACACGGGCTCTCCTCCCCCGGAGGCCTCTCGCCGCGCCCGCGTAACGTGTGGACGCGGCCTCGGCGGGCACACCCTCGTGCCGCCACCCCCTGGCCCTCGACGGCCACCCTCCCGAGGCCTTTCCCCTCAGGACATCCGCGGCGCCGCCGGGAGAAGCGGCCGCGTGGCCGAAGGGAGGCGGGTCCGGCCAGGCCTGCGGGCCTCCCTCCTCCTCCTCCTCCGGGCGGGCGGGCGCGGCTTGGGCCTGGCCTGGGCCCCGAGGTCGCCCGGCCGCAGACGAAGCCGGCTTGTCGCCTGGTGGTTCTCCGCCCTGCTGGCGCTCCGGAGAGGTAGGCGGGGGGGGGGGGGGGGGGGGGGGGCGGCGGCGAGGCCGCTTCTCTGAGGGAGGGTCTCCCCTTCGCCCCCGCAGCGCTCAGGCGGGGAAAGGGCCGCCCTCTTGGGTGGGGGGGGGAGGCAAAGGCCCCCCCTCCCAGGGTCTCTGGAATTAAAAATGCAGTTAAAATCTCTGCCTCTGGATCAGGGGTAGGGAATCCTGCGGCTCTCCAGATGTTCAGGAACTACAATTCCCATCAGCCCCTGCCAGCATGGCCAATTGGCCATGCTGGTAGGGGCTGATGGGAATTGTAGTTCCTGAACATCTGGAGAGCCGCAGGTTCCCTACCCCTGCTGGATGGAGGTTTGCTCTTGCAAATACCAGCACTTTCCCTGCTTGGTTTGCAAATAAACCTTTTTGCATTCGGCGGTTGTTATTTCTAGGCTGTTTTGGGGGTTTCTTCTGTCATAAACTTGGTTATTGAATTGAGTTGCCAATTCGGGGCGGGGGGTGGGGGGAGAGATTTTTGGGGATTTCTGGTGAGGTCTTTGATAGCTGTAGTTCTGTAAAGGCTATAAGTCCTCAAAAAGGTGTCAACAAAACTGGATTACAAGGGGGTCAGACTTGATGACCTTTGGGGTCTCTTCCAACTCTGTGATTCTACGATTCTAAGTATTTGCCATTAACTAGAAAACATGATAGTTCCACTGTCAGAATGATATAAAGGATTTTTTTTGGCAAGTCCATCAAAATGTCTCGATTCTTTTCTCAAAGTATGAGAACCTATGTTACAATACTTGTATAGTAATGATCCCCAAAATAAGACATAAATAATAACAGCGTAGAATCTGATTTGCAACACTTATGTATCTGTTCTCCACGTACATTATATATTAGTAGAAGAGCTTTATTGTAGAGCCATAGGCCATTACAATTTTAAAACATGAAACATATATCATATTGACTTATTACTATGTAAATTACTGCATTTCGAAAACCAATAAAATATAATTAAAAAATTATATAAAGGATGAATAAACCTTTATGAGGCATTAAAATTACAATTAAAAGAAGAACGTTATTTCACAACATTCAGAACACATAATAGGAATGTGGCTAGTCAGAATTATATTATAATCAACTATATTCTAACTTTTAAAAAATCACATAAGTTCAGGTGCTGCTTTCAGAAGACTGTAGAAAGGGAAGGACCAGCTTCAAGGCTAACTGAGATCTTGCTAGAGTGCTCAACAGATTAGGACAGTGATGGTTTTCAGCTTTTTTGCAGGTAAGGGAGGGCCTTTCCCCACTTACCTTCAGCCCCGCGCTACTCTCCGAAAGTAGCGCGGGGTCCCCTGGCACTCCCCACGACAGGGGCGGCGACAGCACAGCCGCCCGGATGCTGCTGCTGTTGTGCCCCCTCAGCGCACGGCATACCTGGCGCTCTTTTAAACGGCGCCTTGTGATGGCCCGTGCAGAGCGCGGGGTCGTGGGGACAGGGATGCGTGCGCGGCATAGGGGGGATTAAGGTAAGTGGGGAAAGGCCCGGAATCCTAAACCTCAGTCAGAAGTAATGGCTTCCAAAACTTCCAAAAATTAAAAAAAAGTCCTGTCCCTTTAACAGAAGTTTAGTGGGATGTTATTGTTAGACAAATGAGTCAAAACAAATAATTGGTCTCATTTAGCCATCATTTTTACTGCAATAAAAAGCAATGGACACACACACACACAGAGAATACTTATTTGTGCCCCAAGAGGGTAAGATATCTTTATATGTTCGGTCTACTGTCTAAAAAGCAGCAGCTAACCTGATTGATTGCCTTATAGCTCAGTAGAATAGTTCCTAACTATTAGATGTATTGTCAAAGGCTTTCATGGCCGGATTCAACTGGTTGTGGTGGGTTTTCCGGGCTGTGTAACCATGGCCACACAGCCTGGAAAACCCACCACAACCAGTCTAACTATAGAATTGATTGTTCTGAATAAAACAAAGACCCACAGTTATGTCTTTCAAAGACATAATTATCTGTCTGGGTGATAAAAAAAAACTAGACATCATTGTATTGTTGAGGGCTTTCACGGCCGGAATCACAGGGGTGTTGTGGGTTGTATGGGTTGTATGGCCATGTCCTAGCATTTTTTGCTGATGTTTTGCCTGCATCTGTGGCTGGCATCTTCAGAGGATCTGATCCTCTGAAGATGCCAGCTACAGATGTAGGCGAAACTCAGGAGAAAATGCTACTGGAACACGGCCATACAACCCGGAAAACCCACACCATTGTGGCAGCATTCCTCTACTGTAACCCCTGGCTGGCTGTCTCACAATCTAAAAAAGATGCAATTGTGCATTACAGTCAAAAACAGAGATTGTTACCTGGCTTTCTGCTTTACAATTTAAAACATACAAATACAATTTGTACCACATTATTGCCTCTGTACTGTGCCTACTTCCACACATTAGGTCTCTATTCAAGGGAAAAGATATTTTTTTCTGTTGACAATCCCAGTTTCAATTCTCTTGAAAAACAATGTCTCAATCAAATTCAGTCCTTTTAAAAAACCACATATCTCACTTTCCCCTAAACAATATAAGAAAATAGCCAGTAGTTCAGAGTGAAACTAATCACAGCCCACCGGGTAAAAAGAAAGGGCATATGGAGACACCGATCGTTTTGTGTTTTGTTAGCTTTGCTGTGATCCCACAGCCGGAACTGAACATGCTGTGGTAAACCACTAAGCGCTGGCATTGTGTCAGTCTGAAAGTGATAGGTAAACTGAGATTCCCTAAACTTGAGCACAGTGAAAGAGGAAGGTTTTTTTTATTTTTTATTAGTTTTCAAAAATTAAAATACATGAAAATAAGTTGAGAGAAAAAAAAGAAAAATACAAATAATATTGAATAATCAGAAGCTATCCATAAGTTCTCCCATTCTTCAATAAGGGAATTATACAATAAAGAAAAAAAGGCACAAAAATCCTTGCTGGTACATGCTGTTATTTCACATCATTGCCGTGTTGATGATAGTAATGAACAAGAAAAAAGAAGAAAAGTAAAATTAAGCAAATCATTATTGTATCTCTTCCCCACTAATACAATAGAGAGGAGATTCTTATGTAGCTACAGACCAAATTAAAAACTTATCTTGCTACAGAGTGTACTGATATCCCCCTCCTCTGCTTCTAATTACCCTCTGTACTTGTCCCCTCCCCGGACCTCCCCAACAGCTTTCCCGTTTAAAATTAATATATCTACTCCCAAACTACTCATAGTTGTCTTAAAAAAAAGATTTAATTCTAATCTACTATATTATTACTTATTGTCTAATAGTTAAAACCAGTTATTTATTTGTTTGTTTCAAACATTCTATTCTTGTTCTGAAATATCTGTTGCTTCACATCTGTAAAAAGAGAGAAGAGTTTATTAGTAATTCAGTTTCATATATCTATGTTATATAAGAGTTTTTGTTCGTTTATAGTAGTATAAGTCTGTCAACTTAAGGTTAATCAGTTAATAAGTTCATATTTTAAAGTTAATATTCTGTCGGTTTAATTGTTTGGTTTGTGATCTGAGGGAAAGACAGAGGCGGAACTATTTATTTAAATCTAAAGACAGATATTCTTTTGTGCAAAGGAAGCAGCTGTGTCCCAGCAATAGGATTAAACCAACCCTGATTTTCAGGTAGTAAATAAGTTAATTGTAGAAATGTAATATGAAAAGAAAGGGCAAGGAACACCCAGTTTTTAGAAAGAAGGAGAAATCCTTGGGAAAAGAGGGTTTTTCAGTAGCTTATGACCAGGGGAAGGGCACAATCCTAAATGAGCAATTGCATGTACAACATAGCCCTTAATAGAAGAAAATAGCTTGATTGTTTTAAAAATCAAATGGCACAGCCACTTGAAAGGGGTGTGTGTGTGTGTTGATTCTAGTATCAGCAGTAACGTAATAGCCCCCAATTCTACAGGTGCATAATCAAAATTATGCATCTCAGAAAAGGTGATAAAAAAGGATATTCTGTACCTTTAAGGCTCAGGCATTGTGAAAGACAGTTTCCTTAAACAATGCTTAACAAACACATAGGTTCACAATAACATTTTTACTCCAGCAATACTTTTTATGCCTTAGCAATGATATAACTCAAACAAAAAACTCTCCATAAATGGAGAAGTATTTTATTCTCTGTTATAAAATAATAAATAACTACTGGACATACATTATTGTACTCAGAAAAATTAAGACCTTGTCGTAAATTGTAAATGATTAGCACAAGAAGCATATTATAGTCATTAGTGCTTGAGCCTTAAAGGTATAGAATATTCTTTTTGATCACTTTCAGGTGGACCTGCCCTTCTTTGCTCATGGGAAAGGTGGCTGCATTAGCTGCTAGAAGAGGCACATTTTCCCCATGATCTAATAATCACACTTTCCCCTCAGCAAATGGGCACAGATTCTCTAAGGCAGTGGTTCTCAACCTTCCTAATGCCGCGACCCTTTAATACAGTTCCTCATGTTGTGGTGACCCCCAACCCTAACATTTATCCATTTTACAGATGGAGAACACTGATGCAGAGAGTCTTAGGCGACCCCTGTGAAAGGGCTGTTCGACCCCCAAAGGGGTCCCGACCCCCAGGTTGAGAACCACTACTCTATGGAATATTCTGTCCACACTTTCATTGCTGAATAACATCTTGTCAGGATCAGATGAGCAATCAACAAATTTGTTTGTGTCACTTGCATCTTCAGAGCACTTGGTAACCTTTGCATAGTTTCCCAAATCTGCTATGACTAGCAATACCAACTTTTATGTAATTTCAGTTGCAATTTTCTTCTTTAATGAGCTTAGTACTGAAAAGTTTTTTTTTACGTTTCATTTTTTGTGGATTTCACACATTTGATGACTGCAGTGTCCTTCAAAGTTGCATGTGTTTCTGTTATTGGATCACATTCCCAGTTTACATGTGTATTAAAATTAATCACGGTTCATTTTGACAATACTGACCCATATAAAACCTACTTATTAAACTGCTCTCCACATTCAGAAACTGTCAGGAGGTCTGTTATTATGGGGATTTTGCTATTGCTGCTTTCTGTATGCTGGGTAGTGGTGGAATGGGTTAATTGCATTTCTAACTGACTTTCAACTGTCTTCTGTATGATGTTATACTGTACCAGGTGCTGCTCAAGGTCAGTGCCTGGCCATCTTGACTGTTATCTCTTTCACAGTTCCTTTGGGGCACGCTTTCCCAGGATGGGGGGTGCAAGCTGCTTTAACTACTGGGTTTTGCACAGGCAAACCTCAGTTCTGGCATGACCAGAGAAGATCCTCAATACTCAATAAACTACTGTTCTTATACATGAGTTTGTTTCAGTTTTTGGGATTCTGACAGAAACATAGACCACTTCCTGCCTGTGAAAAACCTGAAAATGTAACATATTTAGAAACACACATCACACAGCTACACTAAACAAAGAGTTGATTGGTTGTAGCTCCTTTGTATGTAATATGTAGTTGCATGTACCTGCATGCCACTATCACATCTTCGACTACAATAGTAAGGATAAAGTGCTGAGAAAGTACTTTTCTACTCAAGATTTAGAAATGTGACCTCTGATACTTTGGTGAGATAAGTCTCTTTTCAGCAGTGGCGTAGGAGCAGCAGTGGCGTAGGAGGTTAAGAGCTCGTCTAATCTGGAGGAACTGGGCTTGATTCCCAGCTCTGCCACCTGAGCTGTGGAGGCTTATCTGGGGAATTCAGATCAGCCTGTACACTCCCACACACGCCAGCTGGGTGACCTTGGGCTAGTCACAGCTACTCTGAGCTCTCTTAGCCCCACCTACCTCACAGGGTGTTTGTTGTGAGGGGCGAAGGGCAAGGAGATTGTAAGCCCCTTTGAGTCTCCTACAGGAGAGAAAGGGGATATAAATCCAAACTCCTCCTCCTCCTCCTCCTCCTCCTCCTCCTCTTCTTCTTCTTCTTCTTCTTCTTCTTCTTCTTCTTCTTCTTCTTCTTCTCTTCTCCTCCTCCTCCTCCTCCTCCTCCTCCTCCTCCTCCTCCTTCTTCTTCTTCTTCTTCTTCTTCTTCTTCTTCTTCTTCTTCTTCTTCTTCTTCTTCTTCTTCTTCCTCCCTCTCAGTCAAATCCGAAAAAAATGGCGACTATCCATGGGGAATTGTGGGCAGAAAGCTCTATTGATTACACGAAGAACTTTCCTTGCACCTATTTCCATTTATGTTTCTTTTTTCCTCCTGACAACAGCGCCCACCCCTAGTTTAGTGTGGCATCTGCTGGAGGCCTTGTTAACCAAAGGTAATCTTGAGGCATCTCGTTTGTTTCCGCTGTCTGTTCATGTACTGCTATCCAGGGGTTTTAGAGAGCTTTTCAGAAATTGCTGTCTTTGTTCAATTTAAAATGCCCCCTTGTCAAATTGAGTGGTTTCAAAGATATTCTTATGAGTGGCACTGAGAGTGAGCTATGAGGACTAAGGGGTCACTTGGACATCTGGATAACTGCTGAACGTGTATTTTATGCTTGTACCCCGTATTGTCATGAAGTGTGTTTTTTTAAAAGCAGCTAAGTTTGGTTGTGTGTTCTTTAGCACCTGAGCAACTGGTACTGTTTCTGTCTCTCCTCCTCCTTCCCTTGGATGCTTCACTTTCTCATTCTCGTTTTCTTCTATAACTGGGAAATCACTGTCCTTTTATGTTTTACTAGCAGCAAAGCCCATTGCTGGTGAGATGCAAAGGGCACTAGCAAAGGGTCGAAGAGGAAGCATTGTAGTCCAACAGGCAGAGCAGCCATCCCTCCACCACCTTCCTTCCTCAGGCTTGCGAGACTGGGGAATGGAGAAGGTGGGGGAGAAGGTGCACCAAGTCCAACAGGCAGATCAGCCCTCCTCCTCCCCCAGGCTTGCAAGGCTGGGGACAGGAGGGGGGAGAACAGAGGCGTAGCTCCAAGGGGGTGGCAAAAGTGTGTGGGCAACGCACCAGGCGCGGGCCCCTCTGGGGGTGTGGCGAGGGCGTTCCGGGGGCGTGGTGTGGGTGTTCCGGGATGGGGGCGTTCCAGGTGGGATGGGGCGGAGAATGCAGCGGTGCACCGGGTGCTTTTCCCCCTTACTATGCTTCAGGGGGAGAAGGGGCAGTTACCCTGCCTTCATTGTCAGACGTTTGAACCCTTAGCCAATCATGTATAGGAAGATTTCAAATGGTCAGATGAAACCAGAAAATGCAAGATGACCACCTTATGCTACCCTTTCACATTTTCAGTAGTATGTCATATTGAGATTAGGAATGTGCTTAAACAGAAGCAAAAGAATGCCAGACTGGAAAGAATGGGGCATGGCTGAAGATGCACAGTGAAGTTCTGTGATCAGGCCGGGGCACGAGGGATAAGAAAGTATTACATAGTAGACTGAAACCACTGTGTTTGCAGTTATGATCCATATGGGTTGTCTGCAGGAGACCTTCTTGCACTTAAAAGGTGACACTTCCCTGTTCAGATGGCAGGGGGAAAAAAACCCCCCCCCCCCCCCCCAGGAAAATGTTACACTTCAAAAATAACATTATCTAGCAGGATCACTCTCGTGGTCATAGAAGCTATTTGGCTCCATGAACAGCCCCACCCAGTGTACGCAGGATGTCTTAGACTGGACCCAGGTGTGGTCTTGTGTATATTTATTTATTTTATTTATTAATTAGATTTTTATACCACCCTATCCCCGAGGGGCTCCGGGCGGTGTACAACAATAAACATAATATAACATAAAATGGCTAAATCTTTAAAAGCAGCGATAAAACAGTAAAAGCTACATCTCATAAATACAATAAAAATACTAGTATAAATATAAATGGCGTCCAGCAGCTCCATATTCAAAATCCTCTCCCCAAGAGGGAGGAATGGCAGGTCCCAGATGTAGAGGGCCATGAGGTAGAGGGCCATGAAAGTGGGGGAAGGGGGCACCATCAGCGGCCGGTTCCTCCAAAGGCCCGGCGGAACAGCTCCGTCTTACAGGCCCTTCGGAACTCACCAAGCAACTCCCGCGAGGGGTCCGGACAGCTGGAGGGAGAGCTGCCCACTCAGGCCGGGGCCAGAGCCATGAAGGCCCTGGCCCGTGTGGAGGCCAGCCACATCACCGAGGGGCCAGGGACCACTAGTAGGTTGGCCTCAACTGATCAAAGAGGCCATACAGGGACATATGGGGTGATGCCGTCTCGAAGATACGATGGTCCCAGGCCACGTAAGGCCTTAAAGGTCAACACCAACACCTTGAAGATGATCCGGAACTCTACTGGGAGCCAAAGCAGCTGACGCAGCACAGGCTGGATGTGTTCCCAAGTGGCGCTGCCTGTGAGCAAACGCGCCGCCGCACGCTGCACCAGTTTTAGTCTCCGGATCCAAAGGTGTCCATTCATTTAATTTCATTCAGTTCATTTCAGACAGAGGTGGAGCTTCCAGGGGGTTGGGGGTGCATCTTGCACCGAGCACACACCTGAAGGGTGGAAAATCGTGCCCCCCTGAGGCACCCCCTCCCCCCCACCCCACACTTACCTTTGTTAAACAGTGCAGGCTGGAGAAATGGCCTGTTCCCTTCATGGGAAGAGTAGTTCCCACCAGGCCGTTTTCAGCCTGAAGGGAACAGGCTACTTCTCCAGCCTGCACTAAGATAAGGGAAGGGCCGGGGGGCATGGTGCCATGGAGGGGAGGGGGGTACACCGGGTGCACTCTGGCCCAGCTACGCCACTGACTTCAGGTTCCTGGGTTCCAGCTATGCTGATGGTAAGGGCTGTTGGACAGTGGAATGCGCTGCCATGAAAGTAGTGGGAGTCTCCTTCGGAGGTTTTTGAACAGTGGCTGGGTGGCTGTCTGTCAGGACGGCTTTGATTGTGTTTTCTGGCATGGCAGGGGGTTGAACTCGATGGCCCTTGTGGTCTCTTCCTGCTCTATGATTCTCTGCTCTTCCAGACTCCTACAGAAAGAGTATATTGAAGATGAAATTGAACAAAGCTATCTTAGACCGTCAATGACATGATCAGCATTCTTGGGCCTGGTTTCCATATGCTAGAGCATGAGGTGGTAGACTCTTGACATAGTAGAATGAATGATCCTTTGCATTTAAAAAAGCCTTACGAGTAGAACACAAGTACAGGACGGGAAAAGCTTCTCTCCACCCACACCGCATTCTGTGGCAAAACATGATTCTAGGTCATAGTCCATTCTATGGAACTTAGCATTTTACAGATCTGTGCCCTATTTGACCCTATAACTGGTTGGCTACTGTGTGAAATGGGATGGTAATAGACTAGACAAGACCAGACAGACGAGGAGGGTTTATATCCCCCTTTCTCTCCTATAAGGAGACTCAAAGGGGCTCACAATCTCCTTTCCCTCTCCCCCCCCCCCCCACAACACCCTGTGAGGTAGGTGGGGCTGAAAGAGCTTTAAAGAACTGTGACTAGCCCAAGGTCACCCAGCTGGCGTGTGTTGGAGTGCAAAAACTAATCTGAATTCCCCAGATAAGCCTCAACAGCTCAAGTGGCAGAGCGGGGAATCAAACCGAGTTCTCCAGATTAGAGTGCACCTGCTCTTAACCACTACTCCACTACTAAGCCTGATCCAGATGGTGGATCGTTCCATCTCTTGCACACATATGCAGTAAGGCATGTTTGTTTGAATGAGCATAGCGGCTGCTGAAAGATTTATCAAGCATGCGAGTACACCTTTGGGAAATAAAGACCACCCTCCTCTGAATAATTTTGGTTGAAAGCTGGAGTATGTTAAGAGTACAGAATTTTGAAGTTTCCAAACCCATATTTTATAGTCTTGAAACCATGGTCAAGACATCCTGCAAATCTCTGACAAATTAGGACTGGAGTAACGTCTGTATTTCCATTGAAGGAGTTTAACTTGGGCTAAGACCCCATCTTTTATTATATTTTGTTTTGCACCAGTCTAGGCAATAAAAGGCATGTATTCACACCAACATCATAAATACCACTGAACTTTCCTGAGAATTTTAGTGACCTCAGAAAACAGGTAACATGCATACTTACAGTACCAGTTTATCTCATTGGAAGTAAATTTCATTTAAGTTGTTTAACGTGGTCTGAGGCTGAATACTTTTGAGACATCACTTCTTGTGTCAGTTTTGGTTTAAAAATACACACATGTACCAATATAATAAGTACCATTGTATTTCCCTAAGAATTTTAGTGACCTGTTAACAGGAAGCCGCAGAGAACAGCAGAGAGTAATTTTTGAAAAGCTCACAACATTTTTGTTAGATCAAAAGCAGTTCTAATTACTAACCACGGAAAGAAATTTATTGTTTTCTCTTAATTACAGAACTGTCCTAGATAAAGAAGTGGCATTAAATGGAATTGTATTTAAACTGCTTTAATGTTTGTATTGGTATTTTAGATTTTATGTTTTAATGACTGAAATTTTATGTTGTGACCCGCCCTGAGCCCTGTGGGGATAGGGCGGAATAGAAGTCAAATAAAATAAATAAATAAATAATAAACTAGAAAGTTGAGGTTAAGGTTGTGTTTTAAGCTTCTCCACACACTCATGAAGACGGTTGCTGATTTCTGTTTCAGATTGCAGCCTCTCACACTTTATAGACTGTTGCCTTAAACTCTTTTGATGAGAATCTGCTAGACATCATAGCTCCCAGGAGTTCCGGTAACTTTTAAGGCTGCTAAAGCACTTGGACGGGAATGCTGAGATCACTAAAAGTCAACCTGGGTTTCTCAAAAACAAGTCATGCCAGATTTCTCTTATCTCTTTTTTCGATAGAGTGACAATCATGGCAAACAAAGGGAATGCTGTGTGGATGTAGCATACCTTGATTTTAGTAAAGCTTTTGGCAAGGTGCCCCATAATATTTTTGCAAGTAAGCTAGTGAAATGTGGACTTCACAAAGCTACTGTTGGCTGGATTTGTAATTGGTTGACTGACTGAACTCAAAGGGTGCTCATCAATGGCTCATCTTCATCCTGGAGAGAAGTGACTAGTGGGGTGCCACAGGGTTCTGTCCTGGGCCCAGTGCTATTCAATATTTTTTATCAACGACTTGGATGATGGAATAGGGGGCATGCTAATCAAATTTGCAGATGACCCCAAATTAGGAGGGGTAGCTAATACCCCGGAGGACAGGGTCAGAATTCAAAATGACCGAGAGAGATTTGAGAGTTGGGCCAAAACTAACAAAACGAATTTCAACAGAGATAAATGTAAGATACTACACTTAGGCAGGAAAAAAATGAAATGCAGATATAGGATGGTTGACACCTGGCGTGACAACAGAAAATGTGAAAGGGATCTGGGAGCCTTAGTAGACCACAAACTGAACACGAGTCAGCAGTGTGATGTGGCAGCCAAGAAAGCCAATGCAATTCTGGGCTGTATCAGTAGGAGTATAGTGCCTAGCTTGAGGGATGTAATAGTACCTCTATATTCTGCATTGGCCAGATCTCATCTAGAACACTGTGCCCTTTTCTGGGCAGTACTATTTAAGAAGAAGAAGTGTTGGATTTATATCCCCCCTTTCTCTCCTGTAAGGAGACTCAAAGGGGCTTACAAACTCCCTTCCCTTCCCTCCTCACAACAAACACCCTGTGAGGTAGGTGGAGCTGAGAGAGCTCAGAAGAACTGTGACTAGCCCAGCTGGCGTGTGTTGGAGTACACAGGCTAATCTGAATTCCCCAGATAAGCTCCACAGCTCAGGCAGCAGAGTGGGGAATCAAACCTGGTTCCTCCAGATTAGAGTTCACCTGCTCTTAACCACTATGCCACTGCTGCTCCTGTCCCGTGAGAGAAGAGTTTATCTTGTTGTGGGCAGGAGACCACGTGGCTCCTTTGCTATCTGTTGCTGACCTTGGAACATTCTTGGTTCCAGAGACTGCCTCTGGGAAGTTGGGAGGCAACAAAGGCAGCAACAGATAGCAAAAGAGCCACCTGGTCTCCTGCCCACAACAAGATAACTTTTCTCACGTGATAGGAGATGCAGGGGATGCCTAGTTATCTGCCAAGCTTGTGAAGCCATAAAGTAAAGATCAAGGGAAGAATGCACAGATGGCAGTGGATACATATAGCAGGCTGGTTACATATATCAAAAGAGGCTTTGACTGGTTGTACATGGGCAGGTTACAAGAATTCAAGAATGTACTCCATTCACTTAGAAGAGCATCCTCCTGACACTGATGTTGTTGCTGTCAGTTGTGCATCAGTGAGACATTATCATAGACACATTACAATTTTCTGTGCTATTCAACATTCTGTGCTGGCAGGACAGAAATCGGAGGGTTTATTAACGGTTTATCTACAAATTGCCCAATCTTTTTTGTTTTGTTTTGTTTAAGCAAGCTCTGAAAATTTCTGTGGGATTTCTTTGAAGTATATATTTTAATCAGCTCAAATAGCTTAGGCCAGAGATGTCCAACTGTGGTGCTTCAGGTGTTCATGGACTACAATTCCCATCAGTCCCTGCTGTAGGGAGTTGTAGTCCATGAACATCCGAAGCACCAGAGTTGGACACCCCTGGCTTGGGCTTTTCAGAGCTTGAGATTGAAGGAAAGTGAGCCACGGTCAGTACTTGGATGGGAAACCACCAAGGAAAACTGGGCCCAGGAGGCGCTGGCAAACTTCCTGACTGTGGTAACCATGAAAGAGTTGCAACTTGACAGCGTGTTCTTCAGCAGTTTGAATCTGTACAAGGTTCAGCCATGGGACAGTTATTAATAAATAAAGTGCCCCTTGGAATCTTGGGCTCTAATCTAGAACTATCGATTGTGAAAAGGTTTCATGATTCTTGCTGCGTGCAAGCACTCTGTTCCCCCACCCCCAAGAAAACAGTACGCTGTCAGTGGCTAGTGATCTGTTCATCTCTCTATGCACAGCATATGAGTGCGAAACACAGTCCAGATACAGCCCTGTGAGGGAGTACTGAGAGGGTGGCCAGATAGTAGGTTTGTATCGAGGACCAGCTCAGCCACCTCCAGTGAAGACCAGCTCAGCCACCTCACATCTAGCCAGCTCCCCTGTGAGCGGTGGGGCAATATCAGTATTTTTTAAAGAGAAGTTCTCAAAATAAAAATTACAATTGAGCTTGCAGGTCCTCAAGCACTTTTACTCGGTAACATGCAGCTAACTCAGCCTTGATACTGAACTGTTTACTGCAAAGTTTGGCTTATGATTTTTGGCTTTCAGTCATGCAGGTGAACACGTCTGCCAGCCTTGCAATCGTGCTGGGTGCACGCTTCCCATCAAAGCCATTTTTCTACCTGTTAGTCCTCGTAGAGGTATGAAAGTACATCAGAACTTGCAGAATTCTTCCAGCAAGGGCGGGGCTGGGGTTCCTGTCAGAATGGGGATCCTCCTTCGCCAAAAATATCTTATTTGCAGGTGATGAGCTCAGCTGCGATTTAGAGAACAGTCGTTTCTAGGAACCTCTAATTACTTCCTCTTGTTCTAATCCCAACATAACTACTCATGGCCACCTAATCCTTACTAGCAGCAACTTATTAATAGCCCTGGGCACATGCAGCTTTTTAAAAAAACCTGCCAAACTGGAATTAAAACTGATGTCACAGAAGCGATGGCAGATTTATCTGCTATCTCTGCTAGCTCGGTAGAGTGAACAATGGCCAACTAACCTTGCTCTCCAAAACTCATTTCAAAATTAACCGTGCCAGAGAAAACAACCCCCCCACCCCAGGACTACGTGCAGGGTATAGAAGCCAAGAAAACTCTTAAACCCTGTTTCACAGGGTGAAAATCTAGCCAATACATCCAGCTACGACACAGTCACCACACAGACAACCCAGATATATCTTTTTGCTTGCTGCGGCTGGGAAACCAGGCAAAAATAGATTTCCTTCCAAAAACAGTGGCAGCCGTTCACTGATGGCACAGGCAGTCCAGCCTTGATTTTATCTGAAACGGAACTGCCAAAGATCAATCAAAGGTGTGAATGGCAATATGTCCATCATCCAATTTTATTTAAGCGCAAGGAAACGGCACAAAGGTGTCTTTCTCCAGGAGGATAAGGAAGGACACACCTTGGCTGGCTGCCTTGGTCTTTTCCTCGATTCCCTCCCTCTGAGGACACCAGTTACAGGCGGAGCCCTGTTTTCTTTTTCACAACCTGACTGCTAAGTACAGGGAAGTGCCCTCCGGCCACGAGGAAAGGTGGCTCGCAGGAGGATCTCTGGGCCCTTTTTGGCCTCACAAAAGCCAGGGATAGCCATCACACAGAGACGCACCTGTTCCACGACAGAGTATCAATCAGAAGCGCTCCCTGCCAAAAGTGGGGCAGAGCTGGGGGTGCCCCAGCCCAGGGCTCTCTCAGCAGCCCTGGCCAGAGCTGTTGCACTCCTGGTTGTGGTTGAGCAGGTGCTGGTGGATGTGGAAGGCACTGGTCCGGGGCGTGAAGCCATCCACGATCCCTTCCCTGTGTCCTACTGTCAAACCAGGCGCCCCCTATCCTATAGCTGTGCATTTGCTTCTTTCTGCCTAAGTGTTGCATCTTGCATTGACTTCTGTTGACATACACTTGGTCAATTTTGGCCATCTCTCTCATCTGCCCAGGCCAGTTTGACCTGGAAGACTGGGTGGACTGCCTCTGCAGGTGGGATCCCAGCTCGCTGCCACCGGGGAAAGAGAAGGTGCCTTGCCGGAGGAGTCTGGCAGGCAGGCCTTTGCTCCGGGCCCCGGAGGCGGAGCAGGGGGAGAAATGGCCAGCCTGCCACAGGAGCAAGGGGATGTCACTGGCCACGGCCCCACCAGGCACCCCTTCCAGGAGCCCACGGGCTCCAAGCAGCCTGCCCTGGGAGATGTGCATGCAGGTGGCGGCCACCACAGAGGTTCTGAATACGCCAGCCACAAACCAGGCGCCCCGAAGGTGCTCCAGTGTGCAAAAGACTAGATATAATCGAAGTTAGATCACCTTTATTCCCCTCTCTCTCCCCCCCCCCCCCCGGTACACCTTTTCGTTTGCTGGAGCACCAACAACTTCACATAGATTTTTTCCTGCACTCGGGCCAAAAAAGGTTATGTGTGTCTGAGTCTGAATTAATCTCCAGTATTGTTAACATAAGAGCTGTCGCCTTATTACACTGCAAGGACCGCCACATTATTCCCTTGGCTCTCAGCCTTTCAACGTACACAACGTACCCGAGTGTCACATTTGGGGCTGCAGAGAGATCTGATTAATGGCTGCCTTTTTATGTTCTCAAACAAACACTGTCTTTCCCCTTCTTCTTGGAATAAGAAGGTATAACTTGAAACCTGTCACAACCAGTGCCGAATGGTTGAATGACATTTACAGCAGATCAACCAGACTCTTTTCCACCATGGCCTAAAAAGTGCCCCCCCCCCCCCCCCCACCCCCCCGGTTAGGTCCTGGACCAGGGATCAATAAGCGGACTCTAGATATGAAATCAGAAATCTTTATTGGTTTGGCAACAGGCACTCTGCTTCAGAAAGCCAGTTCTGGGGGAATGTGGCCTTCTACATCAATATTTATCCATTGCTGTCACTCTGGTCTCCCCCCTTCCTCCTTCGCACAGATTGTGGGAACAATGAGTTGCGAAAGGCTTTGTTTTTGAAAGCAAGCGCCTCAAGGCCATTGCAACAGTCTCCTGTCAGGCTGCACCCACGGCCTCCATTCGTCCCTCCTCCCATCTGGAGCCCCAACAGGGGTGCACTACTTATCTACATTGCTAAATGCATTGAAACAGAACAAAAGGTCCATTAACATATGACAGGTATGGATACATAGAAGTCCATAATTCACACTCTTGCCCTTAGCCTAGATTGGTTGCCTGGCACCTCCTGGTCTGATGTCGGGAGGGGGCAGTTGCCACTCCTAACACCCACACCTTTGGCTTATAGGGGAGTCAATACATTTCCCCAGGTTTTGCTAGTAAAATTAGGTGCCTCGGCTTATACACGAGTTGGCTTATACACGAGTTTATACGGTGATTTTTATAGTCAGTTTGGCATCTGCATTTAGTCACAGTATAATACTTCTTTCATCAGCATTCAATACTTTTCAATAATCCATTCAAATCAAAATCCATTCCAAAATCAAAGCTTCATTCACAAGTATATACAGTTTCTTTCACAAAAATACACCATTCATATAAGTATACAAAAATGTTTCGCGCGTATAAGACGTTTTTCGCGGATCTTCTTCAGTGTGATTAATCATTCATCCAGTTAAATCGTGGAGGCTTCTGATGGGTACATCTGCAATTAAAGACACATATACATACATGTACATATATACAATTTCCCAGCACATTATTTTTACATAAATTACTTTTAAAGTCCGCTACTTACTGGCTCTCTGCCCTGAGCTGCCTATTCCCATTTGTTACTTACTATTTCTTTCCTGACCGCATGTCTGAGTTCCATTGAAATCAACCTAATTGGAATCACCTGTACAGCTGTCTTCATCCTACAAATGGCATGAGAATTCAAGTACTTTGTTAAGCCCTATTCTATCAGTTTGAAATTTAAAGATATATCTGTTTTCCATCTGTAACAGTTTTTTCTCCACATTACCTATGTCAATCCCATCATTCAAGTGATAAACTATACAGAAACGTAAATCCGTATCACTATGTTGAAATGTTAAAAAATGTTCCACCAATGGGGCATCTATCTTGCCAGTCCGGATACAACTGCGATGTTCTGACATTCGGGTTTTGATCTGGCGTAACGTCTTCCCGATGTAAAGTTTAGGAGAGGGACATAAGATCGCATAGATACATCTTCTTGTTTCACATGACGTATAGGAGTTCAGCCGCCATCGTAGGTTTATTCCTGGGATATCAATTTGCGCTGTTGACAGCGAGCACTGGCACTGTACACAATTCCCACACGGGAAATGCCCTATGCAGGATAAACAGGCAATTTCTGAATCAAAACAATTTGGCTGACAGGGAGCCTCAGTTCAAACTCGGATCTGTTGTGTGACTACTTCTAGCTACGATGCCAGATATTATTTAGGTACACAGGGAGTTGTACTCTAGAATTTACAGACCCCGATCACCCCAGGTTGCAATAAAATACATTCTGATGCCATATCTGAAACTGGCGTTCAGATATTCTCTTGCTATCTGCCGCTGACCTTGGGGCATCTTAGCTCCAAAGACTGTTTTTCCAGAAACTCTCGGGAAAACAGGAGGGGGGTTATCTGGGGGTTACAGGGGACTGTGAATGCCAGCTTCGTCAGAACTGATTTTGTTAAGTGTGGTGCTTCGATGCCTATTCAATAAACTCTAATTCAATTGGCCATGCTGGCAGTGACTGATGGCAATCGTAGTCCATGAACATCTGGGGCGCCAGAGTTGGACACCCCTGCCTTAAGGTATGCTGGCCTCAAGTTCTATAGGGCACCTTGAATTGGGCCCAAAAGCAAATCGGGAACCTGTGTAGCGGGAACCTGTAGGGTGATATCTATATATATAAAAAGCTAACAGTATTTTTGTTAATGGTAGTATAACTCAGTAACTGCTGGGCCAATTCCTCTGAAAATTCCCAGCCACTATAGTCAGCCAGGTGAGAGTGTTTTTAGATGTTCACATACCTGAAATTTCAAACCTGGCCCAGGTAAAATGCCTTTTTCCTGGCGCTCCCTGGTGAAGGACATGCAGCTGCCTGTGTGTAACTGTCACCCTTAGAATGTTCGTGCAGCTTAGAATGTTCACTCACACGGCCAGATAGGAGCAATGAAAACAGTACATAGGCAGTAACTTGAGTGGAAGTGAAACACATACACACACACACACGAGGGAGAGGAGAGGAAGGGGTGGCATGCAAGGGAAGAGAGGGAGGGAGAGGAAAGGGATGGAGGGGGAAGCATGCAATGGAAGAGAAGTGAGAGAGGGGGAGAGAAAGGGTTGCCATGCAAGGGAGGGGAGGCAGGGGGCCCAGCATCTTGATATGACCCACCCACCCTAGCGGAGGGAAAGGGAAGGGAGGGAGGGGGAGGGGTGGCATGCAAGGGAAGAGAAATGAGGGTGGTAAGAGAGTGAGGGGCGACATGCAAGGGATGGGAGGGAGGGGCCAGGCACCCTAGATTCCCTGAATACTGCGATTACAGTTAAGAAAACCAGTCATGCATTACTCAGGAGTAAGCTCGGTACAGCAACCATGACATACTTTGAATGGCTGTGTCGCGCCCCTCAGAGGGTTTCCTCAGAAGCGACACCCATTGCCACCAACCAAACTTACTCCCAGGTAAAGGATCATGACCAGCCAGCCTAGATGTATGGGAGGGGTGCCTTTCCATTCCCCACCCCCCAAGGAATGTGGGCACACACATCACTGACATCGCACAGTATCAGGCTGCGTGTTTGCATGAGCACGTACTGCTGGCCTCTGCAATTGATTTGCTGCTACTGTTCCTTTCCCATTTCACCACAATAAGCCACAGCAACGCGTGGCCGGGCCCCGCTAGTGTTGAATATAAATTAACTGCTATTAAAGCAGGCAGTTCCTGATAACCAGTTTCTTTGTCACTTGGGAGAAACCGATCCAAATAAGAACAGTATTTGTGTTCAGCATCAGTAGACCAGTTTGATGACAGCGTGTTTTTCTTTTCAGGTCTTCCTGCTAAAACCCATAAAAAATGGGGAGTAAACTGGAGCAAATCCCTGCAGGAAAAGGGCCTTATTCTGTCAGCTGTACAGACCTCATGACTGGTCCTGGCATTCAGGTATGCAAGCTGAGATCCTGTGAATTCTTGCTTATAAAAAATCACTAGGTGATGAATGGCTGAGAAACTAACCCCATTCCACTCCAAGATACTGTTAAACAGGGTGGCCAGATCCAAGTTGGGAAGTACCTGGAGAATTTGGGGGTGGAGCCTGAGGAGGGCGGGGTTGGGGGAGGGGAGGGACCTCGGAAGGGTATAACGCCATAGAGCCCATCCTCCAAAGCAGCCATTTTCTTTTGGGGAGCTCATCTTAGTTGGCTGCAGATCATTTGTAATAGCTTGAGGCCTCCAAGTGGAACAAGGAGGTTGGCAACCCCAGCTTGGATCTGGGCTACACTTTCCACAGACACAAGACTTCCTGTCCACAAAGCACAATTTGATGATGATGATGATGATGATGATGATGATGATGATGATGATGATGATGATGATGATGATGATAGATTTCACACCTGCCAGATCTTTAGCTGGTTGTTGGCCTTCATTACAATTCGAGCCTCACCCAGAGGCCTAGGAAGTTGTAATGCATCAGGGTAGTATTCGTGTGGATTCCAGCAGGGCTGCCTCCTGAATTTGACAGATGTTAATTTTGTCAATTCGAAGATGTTTTAAGTGCTGCCCTAGTGTTTTTGGGATGGCGCCCAGCGTGCCGATTACCACTGGGATGACCTCAGCTGGTTTGTGTCATAGACGCTGAAGCTCGATTTTCAAATCACGGTATCTAGTGACCTTCTCGTGTTCTTTTTCAATGACCCTGCTGTAACCGGGGACTGCTATGTCGATGATGGTCACTTTCTTGTCCTCGATCACAGTGATGTCTGGTGTATTGTGTTTCAACACTTTGTCCGTTTGGATTCGAAAGTCCCACAGGATCTTGACCTTCTCATTTTCCATTACTTTGGTTCATGGGTGGAAATCCTTGTTTCTGTGGAAATATTTGTCTGGATCCAACCTCAAGTCTTCATAGCGTATAAGTTTGTTCCGGCACTGTTCTCCATTACACCGTTTCAAAGTAGTTTTAAATAACAATATTTTTTCTGTTAAATCAGGGAATTTTTTTGCGTCTGTATTATCCATCTCAAAATGACGCAGGCTGTAAAGATGTCAAATGGATCCCTAAGAAAGAATACTATTTTGGACTGTCAACTTTCCTTCAAACGTGTGGGACTGTAGGAGCTTTTATTCTTGCACACTACTTTGGTATGTTTTTATTAATACAATCAGCTTCGATGAAGAGCATTTTTTTTTGCTTTTGGTCCCGTGTCTCAGTTGCCAACTTTGAAGTGAGTTTATTTTCTGCATCTGGTATTTGGTAGGAACATGTCACTGCAATTGGTACACAGTTTTATGCAGAGTTATTCCAGTCAAAGCCCATTGAAATTAATGGGCTGATGCTGGAGTAACTTTTGTGGAATTGCACTGTGAATCGAGTAAAGAGGTACCAGTGTAAACGCAGTAGGGGACCCTTTGCCTACTATACTCTTTTCCACCAGAAGAACTACCCTGTTTCCCCGAAAATAAGACATCCCCTGAAAATAAGACATAGTAGAGGTTTTACTGAAGTGCTAAATATAAAGCATCCCCTGAAAGTAAGACGTAGCAAAGTTTTTGTTTGGAACTATGCCCGTCGACCAGAGCATGCAGCTGTGGAGCAGAAAAATAAGTCATCCCCTGAAAATAAGACATAGCGCATCTTTGGGGGCAAAAATTAATATAAGACACTGTCTTATTTTCGGGGAAACACGGTATGAGCAGTGGTTGTGCTGAAGTGAAAATAGTGAGTTTCCGTGGGTGAAAGTAAGTCCCAAATGTCTATAAGCATTAAAGAATCATTTCTAAGGACAGCCTTCATCAAAACTGTCATTCTGTGCACTATTAAACAGTAGTTTGATCAGAGAGCATTTAAATTGCCTTAAACAACTTTCGGAGAAACTTGCCATTTTTGAATGGAGACATTCCTCTCCGTTGAAAAAATGGTGAGCAGGGCAGGAGCAGCCTGTTCAAATCTTTTGCCACAATCACAATTACTGCCAGAAGGTGAGAAAGGGGAATCAATCCAGCTACTCCCACCCACCTTCCTTCCTACCTCCAAAGAGGGGGAGATTACTGATGTCTTCAGCCCTGGGCCGCTGCTTGGGCTCTTAGCCCAGTTGACAAATATAGAGCTGTTCATGCTCCCCTGGGAAGCATGGAGTCAGTCAAAGAGGCATCAGAGAAGCAGCAACAGCTCCAGACTCTCAGAGCGGATTGCAAGAGCTGGTTGCTACAGAAGGGTGGGCAGGCGGGCTAAGAGCCCTTGCAGCTGCCATTGGTGAATTGGTTCCGTTTCCACTTAACATTAGTGGGGGTATATTCAATTTGTTTAATGCTCAGGGCATGCCAATTATCCCTGAACAACCCCTTGTTCACTGCAGCAGGAGATAATGTCAGCATCCCTGGCACTTGGCCAGCTAGTGTGTTGTGGTGCTTAAGGGCAGGTGGACTCTCATCTGGAGAACCAGGTCCGATACCACACTTCTGCACATGAGCAGCAAACTCTTATCTGGTGAACCAGATTTGTTTCCCCACTCTTACATTCTTGCTGGATGACCTCGGGCTAGTCACAGTTCATTCAGAACTCTCTCAGCCCCACCTACCTCACTAGGTGTGTGTTGTGGGGAGAGGAAGGGAAAAGGATTTTGTAAGCCACCCTGAGTCTCCTTACAGGGGAGAAGGTGGGGATGGTATAAATCCACACTCTTCTTCTTCTTCTAGGCTAATTTGGAATGAAACAAGCCCTGAGAAACATTTCAGACTAAATAAGGAGAAGCTGGATGGGAGGAAGAATATCCCCCCTTTCTCTCCTGCAAGGAGACTCAAAGGGGCTTACAATCTCCTTCCCTTCCCCCCGTCCCACAACAAACACCCTGTGAGGTGCGTGGGGCTGAGAGAGCTCCAAAGAGCTGTGACTAGCCCAAGGTCACCCAGCTGGCATGTGTGGGAGTGTACAGTGAATTCCCCAGATAAGCCTCCACAGCTCAAGCGGCAGAGCGGGGAATTAAACCCAGTTCCTCCAGATTAGAATGCACCCGCTCTTAACCACTACACCACTGCTGCATAGGGTGGGGTGGGTCTGTTGTTACTTCTTTGAGATCACCAGACTTCCCAACTCCAATGAAATGTCTTCCATTTTCACCCAGATTCTGTAACCTGCCATGCCAAGTGGGATGCTACATTCAGACCTGGGGAAAGATACCCCGTCATTATTTTTTCTCATGGACTTGGAGCTTTCAGGTAATGCTGCATTTTTTTCCAATTTATTTTTATTTTATTTTTGTAAGCATAAACAGAACAAAGGAAAAGCATATTATACATTGCTCATCATATATGAAATAAACTTGTGTCTTAGCACTTATTTATAATCTACTAGAATTGTAAACTTCGGAATATAAATTGTAACACTGTGACATTATAACTGTGTGATATTACATTATAATATCATAGCCATTCGACATTTGACAAAAATAAAGAGTTGTTGCAGATAAATAAAGTAGTTTTTCGTTTGTAGGAATTGTTTAACCCATTAGTGTTACAAGAGAGTATTTTCTTAAGGTCCAAGTTAGCCAATGGTTTAGCTGTTGATGTCTGTTTGTTGGTTTGTTTATGGTTTTTTAGTTGATTGTGTTATGTCTCCATTATATTCTGGAATTGGAAGACTTTTTTTCCGTTTGGAAAAGCATTTGGTGATTGAGTTCGTTGATATTGCAAGATAATAATTTATGGAGATTTGGATCAGTCATGTGTTTTGGTGTTGTGAGAGTGTTGTCTTGTGATGTGTTTGCTTGACTAGTTTGTTGTATTTTTTGAGAGCTTTGTGTCCTGTGCTTTCATAACCCTCTGTAGGTTTACTCTAGTGTTGTTCCAGACAAGGGAGATCCCCTCAGGGAACAACCAGGGACGTAGGTATAGGTTTTTTATGGGGGGGGGTTCCGGGGGGGCACACCGCCACCCGCCCCTAGGGCATGACCACGCCTCCCCAAGCCCCGCCCCTGGCCTAGCGCTTATAAAAGCAGCTCTCCAAAGCCGGGGACAACAGACTCCCCTGCCCTTTCCTCCCCTGCCCCCCACCAGCTGTCTTGTCTTGAATTGGACCCGTGGTCTGTGAAGTTAGGAATGACTGTTCAGACTGGAAGCAGCTTTCCAGGATTTCAGGCAGAGGTGTTTCCTGCCACTTCATACCTGGTCCTTTTAAGTGGAGATACCAGGGATTGAACCTGGGGCCCTCTGCTTGCTGAGCAGGTGCTCTGCCACTCAGCTGTGGCCCTTCCCAACATTAATGATGCACATGCCCGTTTTTCCTAATGAAGGGGGGGAAACAGTTTTAAAAGGAACTGTGTGGCACAGTGAATGCAGAACTGGTCATGCCTCGATTGTTGTTGAAGCAGCACACATAGCAGAGGCGGTGTTCCCCCAAAAATGTTCACTTTGAAATCAGAGGCCGCGTGCAGATGACTTGTGAACCTGATCAAGGCTGAAGTGATCTGTGTGGTTCATTTCACTTTGATTCCAACAGAACTCTCTATTCGGCAGTCTGCATAGAAATGGCGTCTCGGGGGTTTGTGGTGGCATCTGTTGAGCACAGGTAAGAACAGCATCCATCTCTCCTTTGTGTTGGTTGGAACAAAAAGGCTTTTCATAAGAGCCTGACGGATTCCTGCCTAGATCCTTCAACTGGAGAATATCAGTGAAATAGAACTGGAAAGATAATCTGGGTTAGGAAGGCAGACCTCACAACCGATGCAGTATTTTCTCACCAAAAAGAATCTGGGAACCGTTCTCGTGGAAGTATATGTTTCAAAAGAAAGTGTTTAGATTGGGTTGGGGGTGAGATTTTGCCGATTCCCCCCTCCTACCACAGCTCCTACCACAAGAGCAGCAGTGGTGTAGTGGTTAAGAGCAGGTGTACTCTAATCTGGAGGAACTGGGTTTGATTCCCTGCTCTGCCACCTGAGCTGTGGAGGCTTATCTGGGGAATTCAGATTAGCCTGTGCACTCCAATACATGCCAGCTGGGTGACCTTGAGCTAGTCACAGTTCTTCGGAGCTTTCTCAGCCCCACCTACCTCACAGGGTGTTTGTTGTGAGGGGGGAAGGGAAAGGAGTTTGTAAGCCCCTTTGCGTCTCCTTGCAGGAGAGAAAGGGGGGATAGAAATCCAACTCTTCTTCTTCTTCTTCTTCTTCTTCTTCTTCTTCTTCTTCTTCTTCTTCTTCTTCTTCTTCTTCTTCTTCTTCTTCTTCTTCTTCTTCTTCTTCTTCTTCTTCTTCTTCTTCTTCTTCTTCTTCTTCTTCTTCTTCTTCTTCTTCTTCTTCTTCTTCTTCTTCTTCTTCTTCTTCTTCTTCTTCTTCTTCTTCTTCTTCTTCTTCTTCTTCTTCTTCTTCTTCTTCTTCTTCTACCATCCCAAAATGCTGTTCCTTGGGGGTAGGGTTGTAGTTATGGAGGGAATTCAAGGTCTCCCATAGGACAGGGGAATTGGCAAAAATCATAATTCCATTGAGCTCATGGGCATCTACGCAGGAATGTCACTGGACCGGGGGCCCCAACCTTTTAGAGCCGGCAGGCACCTCTCACAGTGAACACAATCACAACATGTGCCCCACAATAGGTGGAGCCAGTGACAAAAATGGCTGCTAGTAGAGTCTTCTTCCTAGGCTATTTTTCCAGTGGAGGGGTTAGCACTCTGACTGTCGTTTCCACAGGTCTCTGTTTTGTGCTAGTAGAGTATAGTAGCATGACTCTACTAGTAATTCTTGAACATTTCAGGCAGAAGCTCTGTTTGACAGGCTGTCTTTTGATCTTATGCAGCTAATCAGACGCCCTGCTGGGCAAGAGCCCCACCTAGCCCTGTCCACATTCTAAAGCATTTGGGGGGCGGCACTGGTGGGTGCCGCGATGCTCGTGGGCACCGCATTGGGGCCCCCTGCACTAGATTATTGACTCTCATTAGGCTACGAATCATAGGATGCTGAAGGGTTGAATATTTTGCTCTATTGCCTCTGACTATTCTACGTAGAAAATCCAGGGAGAGTAGATCCCTACCTGACAGGTAAGGAGAGAGGCCCTGACGCACCCCTATACAGCTCCCAGCGGGCTTCTAGATTTCAGATTTCAGAAACCTTTAATAGGCATTAGAAAAAAAAAACCAAAACAGTTAAAACTAAATAAAGTTACAGTTTTTTTTAAAAAAAACATTATTACAAGGCATTCAGAACACGTATTGAGAATGTGGCTACAGCTTCTGAAGATGCCAGCCACAGATGCAGGCGAAACGTCAGGAGAGAATGCTGCTAGAACACGGCCATTCAGCCCGGAAACCACACCAGCACCCCAGTGATTCTGGCCATGAAAGCCTTCGAGAATACATTTTTATTTTGTCTGGAAGAGACACAAATCCTGTAGGAAATAATGCAACCAGGTCAGATGTAAGAGTATTATGCTTAGGGCAGTGAAGCAAGACATGAGCAAGCGAGTCTGGTATATGGAGACAGAATAGGCAGCGTCGCTCAAGATGACCAATATTAGAAAAATGACCTTGGAGTAAAGCTCAGTTACATTTTGCTCTGGTCATAACCCATCTAAGTTTATAATTTACCAGTTGGTCCAGGTAAGTAGCAGGGTAGAATTTCTGGGGAGTAATTCCAAAAAATAATGGAGAACAAGAGCTCTCTGCTTTACTTCAAAGAAATTGGTATTCCTGTTCAAACAGTCTAGCTTTTAGTTGGTGAAATAACTCAGGAGCAGTAAGCATTAGTAAAGACTTCCAGGTAAAACCTGTCAGAACTACAACTCCTAGCATGCACTGGCTCCCACCTCTTTCCAACAACAGCGGGAAAACAAACTGAGAAGCTACATCCCACCGGAGCTTCACGGCCAATGAGAGGACAGAGACTGGGCAGGGGGAGAAAGCTGATTGGTTGTTGTTAAGTTCAGAAATAAAATAAATACTGGGACTGAGAACACGAATCCTCAGTTCCAGCACCCTGTAGTTAGGGCGACGCAAATCAATAAAGTTCTTTTCTTTAACTTCATTTGAGTGTGTTCAACCTTACAAAACCCAGAGAAAGGACTTTGGCTTCAATATGAAGCCACCAATTCGAGCGCAGAAGCTCACGCATTGCATTGCTTGCTGAGTTAAACTACATGAGTCTGTATGAAAACAAAGGTGGACACAAAATTTGAAGGTTGCAACCCACGCCTTTCATTCCAGCAGGTGTTGCCCCGATTCTAAACATATGGGACGCAACGGGGGACACCAAAGATCTTGTATAGGAAGTTAGATTGAATCCGTTCTATAGTTGGCTTCCAAGCATGGATCCAAATTGGGACAGCAGTGGGCTGCTTGTTTGTATATCTTCTTGTTTCAATGGATGAAGTTTTTCATGGCTCTGCCCACCGGTATTAGCATCTGTGCTGGGGAGTACACTTCGGACTGTGTGAACCGATGGGGTGATCAAGGGTTACGCTTAATCCTGTGTACCGTTCTTGATACCCGTTTTCTTCATCATTGTAAAATCCCAAAGGAAAACTATGGACACAGAATGTATTGTCGAAGGCTTTCATGGCTGGACTCAACTGGTTGTGGTGGCCGTGGACTGGTGGATCTTGTTCCTAACATTTCGCCTGCATCTTCTCTCTGTGACACTGCACCTCTGAAGATGCCAGCCACAGATGCAGGCGAAACGTTAGGAACAAGATCCACCAGACCACGGCCACACAGCCCGGAAAGCCCACCAGAACCAGCATGGATGTAGAAGTTAAGGATGTCCATCAAAACTTTAGACATCATCGTACGGATCTTAATGGTGAAGACATCTCAAAAGTGAAGCCAAAAGATTTCAAACCGGCATTTGCTTCCTCTCAGAGACCAGTCCGCCTCAGCTACATATTACTGCAAGGAGAAGCTCTTTTCAGAAGCAAAAGGATCCACCTCAGAAATGCAGGAGGAGTGGATTTATTACAGGAGGCCAAAAGCAAATGAAGACGATGCTTCTTTTCGCCGGCAGCAGGTATTTGAGCCAGTCCTGAACACCTTTAAACCTCATCATCCCGCAGGATCATTGCGGGGTGGGGAAATGAGGCCTTTTCACTTTGGGGGAGTATTTGATTCTTTCTCATGAACGTCTAGGTCTTTGACCTATGGTCTGGCGTCATGCCCAGGCCTCCTTCTGATGGCAGGTGGGTCTGTCTCTTCCCCTCTCCCAACCCTCCTTCCCAGGCTGTCCTGGGAGACCACATCCTGTGGTTGCTCTTGGCCCCCTGGGGTAGAGAAAAGGAGGCCCAGCCTCGTTCCTTTCTGGCTGAAAGAGACAGGCTGGGTTTCTCTGGGAAGGGGCCTGTGCCTTGGGGTGCTACGTCGTTGCTTTCTGTATTTGTAGAGGGATTTTGGCAGGGTTTCTTCTGGTTCTGTCAGTAAACATCTTACCTGAACTGCTATTTCTGGATAAAGACTTTTGCTAAAATGGAAGTGCTTTTCCTGAACAGTCGGGGGGGTGGGGGGGGGGGTCTGGTTCTGCAGACTTGGACTGAAGCTGTGCTTACAGTCCTCCAAAGTGACGACGTGCAGAGAACCATGGCAAAAGTTTTGTCCTAGCAGAATACATTTGTGCCTGGGGCACTCCAGTGGCAAATATAAGGGGATCAAAAAATAAAAAAAGATTTTGTTGCTGCTCTTTAGCTCAGGTGGAAACGATATGTCATTCTTTCATATTCTGTCCCAAATTTGCAGAGATTAGAGCCAAATATTCTGTCTGTGTTCCATTGTTACAAGACAAAGCAGTTGATCTATTCAAAATCCCATTAATTACTGAATAATTCAGATGCCTGGTTCAATGAAACGATAGCACGTTTTCTGCAAGAGATAATGCATTGGAAATAAGTACCCTAAGTGTTCGATTGTTGGTGGGTTGTTATACTATTTGCTGCTTTTTGTTAATTAAATGATTTATTATGCCAATAAAGGCTTTGAAATTGAAACTGAATTGATCTCAGGCTGGGCCTTGCAGTTCCCGAGGCTACTGGTTCTGGGGGACTTCAGTTTCCATGTAGATGAGGCTGCCTCTAGACAGGCCGTGGATCTGTTGTTGTCCACAACAACACTGGGCCTGTCACAATTCCCAAGGCATCAAGCAGACTACACCCTGGATTTAATCTTTGGGATGAAGGTGGATATGGAACAAATTTCTACTTACAGAGTTGGCAGGGGCTGATGGGAATCATAGTCCATGAACATCTGGAGGGGCAGAGTTGGACACCTCTGCTCTAAGGAAACCACTTCTAAGGTGGTCAGATTTTGTGCCCAGTTAAATTTTTTTATTGACTATGTACGTTTCACGGAATGTAATTTATAGTGAGGTTGTGATTTTGCTCAGTCCTGCAAAGCCTCCCCCCCCCACCCCCCATGTCAGATCTGGTGATCTGATAGCAGACGGCATTCTCTGTCATGGGTCTTTTCTGTACTCCAGAAGTCTTGGGGTAACAGCACCTTTATTCTCTGCATTTCTTCCCCACCCAAAGTGGCTCACGTAATTCTCCTCTCTGCCTTTCTGTCCTTCCTCATCACAGCCCTGTAAATGAGGGCAGCGTGAGAGTGTGGTGCTGACCCAAAGCCAAGCTTCCATGGCAGATTTAAGCCTGGGTTTCCCAGACCATAGTCTGGCACTCTGTCCACTACACCATGCTGGCTATCACAGGTAGGGAAGCTGAGGTAGGAAGAAGAAGAAGAGTTGGATTTATACCCCCCCTTCTCTCCTGTAAGGAGACTCAAAGGGGCTTACAATCTCCTTTCCCTCCCCCTGCCCCCCACAACAAACACCCTGTGAGGTGGGTGGGGCTGAGAGAGCTCCAAAGAACTGTCACCCACGGTCACCCAGCTGGCATGTGTTGGAGTGCACAGGCTAATCTAGCTCCCCAGATAAGCCTCCACAGCTCAAGTGGCAGAGCGGGGAATCAAATCCGGTTCTCCAGATTAGAGTGCACCTGCTCTTAACCACTATGCCACCCTGGGGGAGGGGGGACAACATCGCCTTTCTCGTCTCTTCCTTCCACACAGTTTCACCGGCATAAACAGAGGATTTTGTGCTTTCTTCCCTTCGTGAGAACCTATCAACCTGCCTGGCCGTTGGTCCAGGGCCATGGATGACAGCTTTAGTGGAAAGACGGGAAGATGGGGAAAATGTGTGACGATTGTCAACTTTGCTTGGTGGGCTGTGGGATCCAGCCCCTGGACTCCAAGCCACAGGGACATGGCCAGGTTTCCTTGACGGTTACATCGAACCCTTTCGTGCCTCGGCCAGAGAAGGATCCCCATGGCTGATGTTTTCCCTTTGTGCAGGTGCTTCAGAGAGCAGACGAGTGCATCCGAGCTCTTGACCTCTTGCTAGATATCAATTCTGGAAAGCCAGTAGCGAACTTGCTGCCAATCAGCTTTGACTGGACCCAAGTAAAGGTAAAGGAAATGGCTCACTTGTCCTCGAATCAATAAAATGCCTACCAGGGGACTCTACTGGGCTAATCTGCAGCTTGCCAGATGTTTCATGAGGTACAAATAGCATTGCTTGTGTCGTACATCTTCCTCTCCCTCGGTATGTGTGGTTTTGCAGATGTCTGTAGTGCTTCAAGCAGAACCCGGAAATGAATATCTAGTCCCTTCCACCACGGCAGTGGGGGTGCATATAAATTTGGAGGGAGACTCTTACACGGGACACCCTCATTCTTTGACGTGTGCATATGTGTGTAAAGTGCTGTCACTTGCAGACGACTTAGGGCAGGGGTGGGCAATTATTTTTTCCATGGGGCCGCATAAGAGACAGAAAATATTGTGGAGGGCCGGGCCAAAAGGCTGAACTCAATTCTGCATAATAGGGGCTGATAAGTGACAGACAGGTGCACAGATCAATTTGGATTCAGTGGCAACAGTTCTGCATGCAACACTATTTGGCACAAAGAATCACAGGCTTAACCTACTCCTGCATAGTTGTCCACTGTGACAATCTGCCAAGTGGGGAGACTTAAGTCCCTTGACCTACTTTTTTTCATCGACTGTATGCTTTTGAAAGCCCCGCAGAAGCCGGGCTGCCTTGGTTGCCGGCTTCTGCTGGTGGGGGGGGGGGGGGGTGGGGGGGGGGGGGGGTGGGGGGGGGGGGGGGTGGGGGGGGGGGGGGGTGGGGGGGGGGGGGGGTGGGGGGGGGGGGGGGTGGGGGGGGGGGGGGGTGGGGGGGGGGGGGGGTGGGGGGGGGGGGGGGTGGGGGGGGGGGGGGGTGGGGGGGGGGGGGGGTGGGGGGGGGGGGGGGTGGGGGGGGGGGGGGGTGGGGGGGGGGGGGGGTGGGGGGGGGGGGGGGTGGGGGGGGGGGGGGGTGGGGGGGGGGGGGGGTGGGGGGGGGGGGGGGTGGGGGGGGGGGGGGGTGGGGGGGGGGGGGGGTGGGGGGGGGGGGGGGTGGGGGGGGGGGGGGGTGGGGGGGGGGGGGGGTGGGGGGGGGGGGGGGTGGGGGGGGGGGGGGGTGGGGGGGGGGGGGGGTGGGGGGGGGGGGGGGTGGGGGGGGGGGGGGGTGGGGGGGGGGGGGGGTGGGGGGGGGGGGGGGTGGGGGGGGGGGGGGGTGGGGGGGGGGGGGGGTGGGGGGGGGGGGGGGTGGGGGGGGGGGGGGGTGGGGGGGGGGGGGGGTGGGGGGGGGGGGGGGTGGGGGGGGGGGGGGGTGGGGGGGGGGGGGGGTGGGGGGGGGGGGGGGTGGGGGGGGGGGGGGGTGGGGGGGGGGGGGGGTGGGGGGGGGGGGGGGTGGGGGGGGGGGGGGGTGGGGGGGGGGGGGGGTGGGGGGGGGGGGGGGTGGGGGGGGGGGGGGGTGGGGGGGGGGGGGGGTGGGGGGGGGGGGGGGTGGGGGGGGGGGGGGGTGGGGGGGGGGGGGGGTGGGGGGGGGGGGGGGTGGGGGGGGGGGGGGGTGGGGGGGGGGGGGGGTGGGGGGGGGGGGGGGTGGGGGGGGGGGGGGGTGGGGGGGGGGGGGGGTGGGGGGGGGGGGGGGTGGGGGGGGGGGGGGGTGGGGGGGGGGGGGGGTGGGGGGGGGGGGGGGTGGGGGGGGGGGGGGGTGGGGGGGGGGGGGGGTGGGGGGGGGGGGGGGTGGGGGGGGGGGGGGGTGGGGGGGGGGGGGGGTGGGGGGGGGGGGGGGTGGGGGGGGGGGGGGGTGGGGGGGGGGGGGGGTGGGGGGGGGGGGGGGTGGGGGGGGGGGGGGGTGGGGGGGGGGGGGGGTGGGGGGGGGGGGGGGTGGGGGGGGGGGGGGGTGGGGGGGGGGGGGGGTGGGGGGGGGGGGGGGTGGGGGGGGGGGGGGGTGGGGGGGGGGGGGGGTGGGGGGGGGGGGGGGTGGGGGGGGGGGGGGGTGGGGGGGGGGGGGGGTGGGGGGGGGGGGGGGTGGGGGGGGGGGGGGGTGGGGGGGGGGGGGGGTGGGGGGGGGGGGGGGTGGGGGGGGGGGGGGGTGGGGGGGGGGGGGGGTGGGGGGGGGGGGGGGTGGGGGGGGGGGGGGGTGGGGGGGGGGGGGGGTGGGGGGGGGGGGGGGTGGGGGGGGGGGGGGGTGGGGGGGGGGGGGGGTGGGGGGGGGGGGGGGTGGGGGGGGGGGGGGGTGGGGGGGGGGGGGGGTGGGGGGGGGGGGGGGTGGGGGGGGGGGGGGGTGGGGGGGGGGGGGGGTGGGGGGGGGGGGGGGTGGGGGGGGGGGGGGGTGGGGGGGGGGGGGGGTGGGGGGGGGGGGGGGTGGGGGGGGGGGGGGGTGGGGGGGGGGGGGGGTGGGGGGGGGGGGGGGTGGGGGGGGGGGGGGGTGGGGGGGGGGGGGGGTGGGGGGGGGGGGGGGTGGGGGGGGGGGGGGGTGGGGGGGGGGGGGGGTGGGGGGGGGGGGGGGTGGGGGGGGGGGGGGGTGGGGGGGGGGGGGGGTGGGGGGGGGGGGGGGTGGGGGGGGGGGGGGGTGGGGGGGGGGGGGGGTGGGGGGGGGGGGGGGTGGGGGGGGGGGGGGGTGGGGGGGGGGGGGGGTGGGGGGGGGGGGGGGTGGGGGGGGGGGGGGGTGGGGGGGGGGGGGGGTGGGGGGGGGGGGGGGTGGGGGGGGGGGGGGGTGGGGGGGGGGGGGGGTGGGGGGGGGGGGGGGTGGGGGGGGGGGGGGGTGGGGGGGGGGGGGGGTGGGGGGGGGGGGGGGTGGGGGGGGGGGGGGGTGGGGGGGGGGGGGGGTGGGGGGGGGGGGGGGTGGGGGGGGGGGGGGGTGGGGGGGGGGGGGGGTGGGGGGGGGGGGGGGTGGGGGGGGGGGGGGGTGGGGGGGGGGGGGGGTGGGGGGGGGGGGGGGTGGGGGGGGGGGGGGGTGGGGGGGGGGGGGGGTGGGGGGGGGGGGGGGTGGGGGGGGGGGGGGGTGGGGGGGGGGGGGGGTGGGGGGGGGGGGGGGTGGGGGGGGGGGGGGGTGGGGGGGGGGGGGGGTGGGGGGGGGGGGGGGTGGGGGGGGGGGGGGGTGGGGGGGGGGGGGGGTGGGGGGGGGGGGGGGTGGGGGGGGGGGGGGGTGGGGGGGGGGGGGGGTGGGGGGGGGGGGGGGTGGGGGGGGGGGGGGGTGGGGGGGGGGGGGGGTGGGGGGGGGGGGGGGTGGGGGGGGGGGGGGGTGGGGGGGGGGGGGGGTGGGGGGGGGGGGGGGTGGGGGGGGGGGGGGGTGGGGGGGGGGGGGGGTGGGGGGGGGGGGGGGTGGGGGGGGGGGGGGGTGGGGGGGGGGGGGGGTGGGGGGGGGGGGGGGTGGGGGGGGGGGGGGGTGGGGGGGGGGGGGGGTGGGGGGGGGGGGGGGTGGGGGGGGGGGGGGGTGGGGGGGGGGGGGGGTGGGGGGGGGGGGGGGTGGGGGGGGGGGGGGGTGGGGGGGGGGGGGGGTGGGGGGGGGGGGGGGTGGGGGGGGGGGGGGGTGGGGGGGGGGGGGGGTGGGGGGGGGGGGGGGTGGGGGGGGGGGGGGGTGGGGGGGGGGGGGGGTGGGGGGGGGGGGGGGTGGGGGGGGGGGGGGGTGGGGGGGGGGGGGGGTGGGGGGGGGGGGGGGTGGGGGGGGGGGGGGGTGGGGGGGGGGGGGGGTGGGGGGGGGGGGGGGTGGGGGGGGGGGGGGGTGGGGGGGGGGGGGGGTGGGGGGGGGGGGGGGTGGGGGGGGGGGGGGGTGGGGGGGGGGGGGGGTGGGGGGGGGGGGGGGTGGGGGGGGGGGGGGGTGGGGGGGGGGGGGGGTGGGGGGGGGGGGGGGTGGGGGGGGGGGGGGGTGGGGGGGGGGGGGGGTGGGGGGGGGGGGGGGTGGGGGGGGGGGGGGGTGGGGGGGGGGGGGGGTGGGGGGGGGGGGGGGTGGGGGGGGGGGGGGGTGGGGGGGGGGGGGGGTGGGGGGGGGGGGGGGTGGGGGGGGGGGGGGGTGGGGGGGGGGGGGGGTGGGGGGGGGGGGGGGTGGGGGGGGGGGGGGGTGGGGGGGGGGGGGGGTGGGGGGGGGGGGGGGTGGGGGGGGGGGGGGGTGGGGGGGGGGGGGGGTGGGGGGGGGGGGGGGTGGGGGGGGGGGGGGGTGGGGGGGGGGGGGGGTGGGGGGGGGGGGGGGTGGGGGGGGGGGGGGGTGGGGGGGGGGGGGGGTGGGGGGGGGGGGGGGTGGGGGGGGGGGGGGGTGGGGGGGGGGGGGGGTGGGGGGGGGGGGGGGTGGGGGGGGGGGGGGGTGGGGGGGGGGGGGGGTGGGGGGGGGGGGGGGTGGGGGGGGGGGGGGGTGGGGGGGGGGGGGGGTGGGGGGGGGGGGGGGTGGGGGGGGGGGGGGGTGGGGGGGGGGGGGGGTGGGGGGGGGGGGGGGTGGGGGGGGGGGGGGGTGGGGGGGGGGGGGGGTGGGGGGGGGGGGGGGTGGGGGGGGGGGGGGGTGGGGGGGGGGGGGGGTGGGGGGGGGGGGGGGTGGGGGGGGGGGGGGGTGGGGGGGGGGGGGGGTGGGGGGGGGGGGGGGTGGGGGGGGGGGGGGGTGGGGGGGGGGGGGGGTGGGGGGGGGGGGGGGTGGGGGGGGGGGGGGGTGGGGGGGGGGGGGGGTGGGGGGGGGGGGGGGTGGGGGGGGGGGGGGGTGGGGGGGGGGGGGGGTGGGGGGGGGGGGGGGTGGGGGGGGGGGGGGGTGGGGGGGGGGGGGGGTGGGGGGGGGGGGGGGTGGGGGGGGGGGGGGGTGGGGGGGGGGGGGGGTGGGGGGGGGGGGGGGTGGGGGGGGGGGGGGGTGGGGGGGGGGGGGGGTGGGGGGGGGGGGGGGTGGGGGGGGGGGGGGGTGGGGGGGGGGGGGGGTGGGGGGGGGGGGGGGTGGGGGGGGGGGGGGGTGGGGGGGGGGGGGGGTGGGGGGGGGGGGGGGTGGGGGGGGGGGGGGGTGGGGGGGGGGGGGGGTGGGGGGGGGGGGGGGTGGGGGGGGGGGGGGGTGGGGGGGGGGGGGGGTGGGGGGGGGGGGGGGTGGGGGGGGGGGGGGGTGGGGGGGGGGGGGGGTGGGGGGGGGGGGGGGTGGGGGGGGGGGGGGGTGGGGGGGGGGGGGGGTGGGGGGGGGGGGGGGTGGGGGGGGGGGGGGGTGGGGGGGGGGGGGGGTGGGGGGGGGGGGGGGTGGGGGGGGGGGGGGGTGGGGGGGGGGGGGGGTGGGGGGGGGGGGGGGTGGGGGGGGGGGGGGGTGGGGGGGGGGGGGGGTGGGGGGGGGGGGGGGTGGGGGGGGGGGGGGGTGGGGGGGGGGGGGGGTGGGGGGGGGGGGGGGTGGGGGGGGGGGGGGGTGGGGGGGGGGGGGGGTGGGGGGGGGGGGGGGTGGGGGGGGGGGGGGGTGGGGGGGGGGGGGGGTGGGGGGGGGGGGGGGTGGGGGGGGGGGGGGGTGGGGGGGGGGGGGGGTGGGGGGGGGGGGGGGTGGGGGGGGGGGGGGGTGGGGGGGGGGGGGGGTGGGGGGGGGGGGGGGTGGGGGGGGGGGGGGGTGGGGGGGGGGGGGGGTGGGGGGGGGGGGGGGTGGGGGGGGGGGGGGGTGGGGGGGGGGGGGGGTGGGGGGGGGGGGGGGTGGGGGGGGGGGGGGGTGGGGGGGGGGGGGGGTGGGGGGGGGGGGGGGTGGGGGGGGGGGGGGGTGGGGGGGGGGGGGGGTGGGGGGGGGGGGGGGTGGGGGGGGGGGGGGGTGGGGGGGGGGGGGGGTGGGGGGGGGGGGGGGTGGGGGGGGGGGGGGGTGGGGGGGGGGGGGGGTGGGGGGGGGGGGGGGTGGGGGGGGGGGGGGGTGGGGGGGGGGGGGGGTGGGGGGGGGGGGGGGTGGGGGGGGGGGGGGGTGGGGGGGGGGGGGGGTGGGGGGGGGGGGGGGTGGGGGGGGGGGGGGGTGGGGGGGGGGGGGGGTGGGGGGGGGGGGGGGTGGGGGGGGGGGGGGGTGGGGGGGGGGGGGGGTGGGGGGGGGGGGGGGTGGGGGGGGGGGGGGGTGGGGGGGGGGGGGGGTGGGGGGGGGGGGGGGTGGGGGGGGGGGGGGGTGGGGGGGGGGGGGGGTGGGGGGGGGGGGGGGTGGGGGGGGGGGGGGGTGGGGGGGGGGGGGGGTGGGGGGGGGGGGGGGTGGGGGGGGGGGGGGGTGGGGGGGGGGGGGGGTGGGGGGGGGGGGGGGTGGGGGGGGGGGGGGGTGGGGGGGGGGGGGGGTGGGGGGGGGGGGGGGTGGGGGGGGGGGGGGGTGGGGGGGGGGGGGGGTGGGGGGGGGGGGGGGTGGGGGGGGGGGGGGGTGGGGGGGGGGGGGGGTGGGGGGGGGGGGGGGTGGGGGGGGGGGGGGGTGGGGGGGGGGGGGGGTGGGGGGGGGGGGGGGTGGGGGGGGGGGGGGGTGGGGGGGGGGGGGGGTGGGGGGGGGGGGGGGTGGGGGGGGGGGGGGGTGGGGGGGGGGGGGGGTGGGGGGGGGGGGGGGTGGGGGGGGGGGGGGGTGGGGGGGGGGGGGGGTGGGGGGGGGGGGGGGTGGGGGGGGGGGGGGGTGGGGGGGGGGGGGGGTGGGGGGGGGGGGGGGTGGGGGGGGGGGGGGGTGGGGGGGGGGGGGGGTGGGGGGGGGGGGGGGTGGGGGGGGGGGGGGGTGGGGGGGGGGGGGGGTGGGGGGGGGGGGGGGTGGGGGGGGGGGGGGGTGGGGGGGGGGGGGGGTGGGGGGGGGGGGGGGTGGGGGGGGGGGGGGGTGGGGGGGGGGGGGGGTGGGGGGGGGGGGGGGTGGGGGGGGGGGGGGGTGGGGGGGGGGGGGGGTGGGGGGGGGGGGGGGTGGGGGGGGGGGGGGGTGGGGGGGGGGGGGGGTGGGGGGGGGGGGGGGTGGGGGGGGGGGGGGGTGGGGGGGGGGGGGGGTGGGGGGGGGGGGGGGTGGGGGGGGGGGGGGGTGGGGGGGGGGGGGGGTGGGGGGGGGGGGGGGTGGGGGGGGGGGGGGGTGGGGGGGGGGGGGGGTGGGGGGGGGGGGGGGTGGGGGGGGGGGGGGGTGGGGGGGGGGGGGGGTGGGGGGGGGGGGGGGTGGGGGGGGGGGGGGGTGGGGGGGGGGGGGGGTGGGGGGGGGGGGGGGTGGGGGGGGGGGGGGGTGGGGGGGGGGGGGGGTGGGGGGGGGGGGGGGTGGGGGGGGGGGGGGGTGGGGGGGGGGGGGGGTGGGGGGGGGGGGGGGTGGGGGGGGGGGGGGGTGGGGGGGGGGGGGGGTGGGGGGGGGGGGGGGTGGGGGGGGGGGGGGGTGGGGGGGGGGGGGGGTGGGGGGGGGGGGGGGTGGGGGGGGGGGGGGGTGGGGGGGGGGGGGGGTGGGGGGGGGGGGGGGTGGGGGGGGGGGGGGGTGGGGGGGGGGGGGGGTGGGGGGGGGGGGGGGTGGGGGGGGGGGGGGGTGGGGGGGGGGGGGGGTGGGGGGGGGGGGGGGTGGGGGGGGGGGGGGGTGGGGGGGGGGGGGGGTGGGGGGGGGGGGGGGTGGGGGGGGGGGGGGGTGGGGGGGGGGGGGGGTGGGGGGGGGGGGGGGTGGGGGGGGGGGGGGGTGGGGGGGGGGGGGGGTGGGGGGGGGGGGGGGTGGGGGGGGGGGGGGGTGGGGGGGGGGGGGGGTGGGGGGGGGGGGGGGTGGGGGGGGGGGGGGGTGGGGGGGGGGGGGGGTGGGGGGGGGGGGGGGTGGGGGGGGGGGGGGGTGGGGGGGGGGGGGGGTGGGGGGGGGGGGGGGTGGGGGGGGGGGGGGGTGGGGGGGGGGGGGGGTGGGGGGGGGGGGGGGTGGGGGGGGGGGGGGGTGGGGGGGGGGGGGGGTGGGGGGGGGGGGGGGTGGGGGGGGGGGGGGGTGGGGGGGGGGGGGGGTGGGGGGGGGGGGGGGTGGGGGGGGGGGGGGGTGGGGGGGGGGGGGGGTGGGGGGGGGGGGGGGTGGGGGGGGGGGGGGGTGGGGGGGGGGGGGGGTGGGGGGGGGGGGGGGTGGGGGGGGGGGGGGGTGGGGGGGGGGGGGGGTGGGGGGGGGGGGGGGTGGGGGGGGGGGGGGGTGGGGGGGGGGGGGGGTGGGGGGGGGGGGGGGTGGGGGGGGGGGGGGGTGGGGGGGGGGGGGGGTGGGGGGGGGGGGGGGTGGGGGGGGGGGGGGGTGGGGGGGGGGGGGGGTGGGGGGGGGGGGGGGTGGGGGGGGGGGGGGGTGGGGGGGGGGGGGGGTGGGGGGGGGGGGGGGTGGGGGGGGGGGGGGGTGGGGGGGGGGGGGGGTGGGGGGGGGGGGGGGTGGGGGGGGGGGGGGGTGGGGGGGGGGGGGGGTGGGGGGGGGGGGGGGTGGGGGGGGGGGGGGGTGGGGGGGGGGGGGGGTGGGGGGGGGGGGGGGTGGGGGGGGGGGGGGGTGGGGGGGGGGGGGGGTGGGGGGGGGGGGGGGTGGGGGGGGGGGGGGGTGGGGGGGGGGGGGGGTGGGGGGGGGGGGGGGTGGGGGGGGGGGGGGGTGGGGGGGGGGGGGGGTGGGGGGGGGGGGGGGTGGGGGGGGGGGGGGGTGGGGGGGGGGGGGGGTGGGGGGGGGGGGGGGTGGGGGGGGGGGGGGGTGGGGGGGGGGGGGGGTGGGGGGGGGGGGGGGTGGGGGGGGGGGGGGGTGGGGGGGGGGGGGGGTGGGGGGGGGGGGGGGTGGGGGGGGGGGGGGGTGGGGGGGGGGGGGGGTGGGGGGGGGGGGGGGTGGGGGGGGGGGGGGGTGGGGGGGGGGGGGGGTGGGGGGGGGGGGGGGTGGGGGGGGGGGGGGGTGGGGGGGGGGGGGGGTGGGGGGGGGGGGGGGTGGGGGGGGGGGGGGGTGGGGGGGGGGGGGGGTGGGGGGGGGGGGGGGTGGGGGGGGGGGGGGGTGGGGGGGGGGGGGGGTGGGGGGGGGGGGGGGTGGGGGGGGGGGGGGGTGGGGGGGGGGGGGGGTGGGGGGGGGGGGGGGTGGGGGGGGGGGGGGGTGGGGGGGGGGGGGGGTGGGGGGGGGGGGGGGTGGGGGGGGGGGGGGGTGGGGGGGGGGGGGGGTGGGGGGGGGGGGGGGTGGGGGGGGGGGGGGGTGGGGGGGGGGGGGGGTGGGGGGGGGGGGGGGTGGGGGGGGGGGGGGGTGGGGGGGGGGGGGGGTGGGGGGGGGGGGGGGTGGGGGGGGGGGGGGGTGGGGGGGGGGGGGGGTGGGGGGGGGGGGGGGTGGGGGGGGGGGGGGGTGGGGGGGGGGGGGGGTGGGGGGGGGGGGGGGTGGGGGGGGGGGGGGGTGGGGGGGGGGGGGGGTGGGGGGGGGGGGGGGTGGGGGGGGGGGGGGGTGGGGGGGGGGGGGGGTGGGGGGGGGGGGGGGTGGGGGGGGGGGGGGGTGGGGGGGGGGGGGGGTGGGGGGGGGGGGGGGTGGGGGGGGGGGGGGGTGGGGGGGGGGGGGGGTGGGGGGGGGGGGGGGTGGGGGGGGGGGGGGGTGGGGGGGGGGGGGGGTGGGGGGGGGGGGGGGTGGGGGGGGGGGGGGGTGGGGGGGGGGGGGGGTGGGGGGGGGGGGGGGTGGGGGGGGGGGGGGGTGGGGGGGGGGGGGGGTGGGGGGGGGGGGGGGTGGGGGGGGGGGGGGGTGGGGGGGGGGGGGGGTGGGGGGGGGGGGGGGTGGGGGGGGGGGGGGGTGGGGGGGGGGGGGGGTGGGGGGGGGGGGGGGTGGGGGGGGGGGGGGGTGGGGGGGGGGGGGGGTGGGGGGGGGGGGGGGTGGGGGGGGGGGGGGGTGGGGGGGGGGGGGGGTGGGGGGGGGGGGGGGTGGGGGGGGGGGGGGGTGGGGGGGGGGGGGGGTGGGGGGGGGGGGGGGTGGGGGGGGGGGGGGGTGGGGGGGGGGGGGGGTGGGGGGGGGGGGGGGTGGGGGGGGGGGGGGGTGGGGGGGGGGGGGGGTGGGGGGGGGGGGGGGTGGGGGGGGGGGGGGGTGGGGGGGGGGGGGGGTGGGGGGGGGGGGGGGTGGGGGGGGGGGGGGGTGGGGGGGGGGGGGGGTGGGGGGGGGGGGGGGTGGGGGGGGGGGGGGGTGGGGGGGGGGGGGGGTGGGGGGGGGGGGGGGTGGGGGGGGGGGGGGGTGGGGGGGGGGGGGGGTGGGGGGGGGGGGGGGTGGGGGGGGGGGGGGGTGGGGGGGGGGGGGGGTGGGGGGGGGGGGGGGTGGGGGGGGGGGGGGGTGGGGGGGGGGGGGGGTGGGGGGGGGGGGGGGTGGGGGGGGGGGGGGGTGGGGGGGGGGGGGGGTGGGGGGGGGGGGGGGTGGGGGGGGGGGGGGGTGGGGGGGGGGGGGGGTGGGGGGGGGGGGGGGTGGGGGGGGGGGGGGGTGGGGGGGGGGGGGGGTGGGGGGGGGGGGGGGTGGGGGGGGGGGGGGGTGGGGGGGGGGGGGGGTGGGGGGGGGGGGGGGTGGGGGGGGGGGGGGGTGGGGGGGGGGGGGGGTGGGGGGGGGGGGGGGTGGGGGGGGGGGGGGGTGGGGGGGGGGGGGGGTGGGGGGGGGGGGGGGTGGGGGGGGGGGGGGGTGGGGGGGGGGGGGGGTGGGGGGGGGGGGGGGTGGGGGGGGGGGGGGGTGGGGGGGGGGGGGGGTGGGGGGGGGGGGGGGTGGGGGGGGGGGGGGGTGGGGGGGGGGGGGGGTGGGGGGGGGGGGGGGTGGGGGGGGGGGGGGGTGGGGGGGGGGGGGGGTGGGGGGGGGGGGGGGTGGGGGGGGGGGGGGGTGGGGGGGGGGGGGGGTGGGGGGGGGGGGGGGTGGGGGGGGGGGGGGGTGGGGGGGGGGGGGGGTGGGGGGGGGGGGGGGTGGGGGGGGGGGGGGGTGGGGGGGGGGGGGGGTGGGGGGGGGGGGGGGTGGGGGGGGGGGGGGGTGGGGGGGGGGGGGGGTGGGGGGGGGGGGGGGTGGGGGGGGGGGGGGGTGGGGGGGGGGGGGGGTGGGGGGGGGGGGGGGTGGGGGGGGGGGGGGGTGGGGGGGGGGGGGGGTGGGGGGGGGGGGGGGTGGGGGGGGGGGGGGGTGGGGGGGGGGGGGGGTGGGGGGGGGGGGGGGTGGGGGGGGGGGGGGGTGGGGGGGGGGGGGGGTGGGGGGGGGGGGGGGTGGGGGGGGGGGGGGGTGGGGGGGGGGGGGGGTGGGGGGGGGGGGGGGTGGGGGGGGGGGGGGGTGGGGGGGGGGGGGGGTGGGGGGGGGGGGGGGTGGGGGGGGGGGGGGGTGGGGGGGGGGGGGGGTGGGGGGGGGGGGGGGTGGGGGGGGGGGGGGGTGGGGGGGGGGGGGGGTGGGGGGGGGGGGGGGTGGGGGGGGGGGGGGGTGGGGGGGGGGGGGGGTGGGGGGGGGGGGGGGTGGGGGGGGGGGGGGGTGGGGGGGGGGGGGGGTGGGGGGGGGGGGGGGTGGGGGGGGGGGGGGGTGGGGGGGGGGGGGGGTGGGGGGGGGGGGGGGTGGGGGGGGGGGGGGGTGGGGGGGGGGGGGGGTGGGGGGGGGGGGGGGTGGGGGGGGGGGGGGGTGGGGGGGGGGGGGGGTGGGGGGGGGGGGGGGTGGGGGGGGGGGGGGGTGGGGGGGGGGGGGGGTGGGGGGGGGGGGGGGTGGGGGGGGGGGGGGGTGGGGGGGGGGGGGGGTGGGGGGGGGGGGGGGTGGGGGGGGGGGGGGGTGGGGGGGGGGGGGGGTGGGGGGGGGGGGGGGTGGGGGGGGGGGGGGGTGGGGGGGGGGGGGGGTGGGGGGGGGGGGGGGTGGGGGGGGGGGGGGGTGGGGGGGGGGGGGGGTGGGGGGGGGGGGGGGTGGGGGGGGGGGGGGGTGGGGGGGGGGGGGGGTGGGGGGGGGGGGGGGTGGGGGGGGGGGGGGGTGGGGGGGGGGGGGGGTGGGGGGGGGGGGGGGTGGGGGGGGGGGGGGGTGGGGGGGGGGGGGGGTGGGGGGGGGGGGGGGTGGGGGGGGGGGGGGGTGGGGGGGGGGGGGGGTGGGGGGGGGGGGGGGTGGGGGGGGGGGGGGGTGGGGGGGGGGGGGGGTGGGGGGGGGGGGGGGTGGGGGGGGGGGGGGGTGGGGGGGGGGGGGGGTGGGGGGGGGGGGGGGTGGGGGGGGGGGGGGGTGGGGGGGGGGGGGGGTGGGGGGGGGGGGGGGTGGGGGGGGGGGGGGGTGGGGGGGGGGGGGGGTGGGGGGGGGGGGGGGTGGGGGGGGGGGGGGGTGGGGGGGGGGGGGGGTGGGGGGGGGGGGGGGTGGGGGGGGGGGGGGGTGGGGGGGGGGGGGGGTGGGGGGGGGGGGGGGTGGGGGGGGGGGGGGGTGGGGGGGGGGGGGGGTGGGGGGGGGGGGGGGTGGGGGGGGGGGGGGGTGGGGGGGGGGGGGGGTGGGGGGGGGGGGGGGTGGGGGGGGGGGGGGGTGGGGGGGGGGGGGGGTGGGGGGGGGGGGGGGTGGGGGGGGGGGGGGGTGGGGGGGGGGGGGGGTGGGGGGGGGGGGGGGTGGGGGGGGGGGGGGGTGGGGGGGGGGGGGGGTGGGGGGGGGGGGGGGTGGGGGGGGGGGGGGGTGGGGGGGGGGGGGGGTGGGGGGGGGGGGGGGTGGGGGGGGGGGGGGGTGGGGGGGGGGGGGGGTGGGGGGGGGGGGGGGTGGGGGGGGGGGGGGGTGGGGGGGGGGGGGGGTGGGGGGGGGGGGGGGTGGGGGGGGGGGGGGGTGGGGGGGGGGGGGGGTGGGGGGGGGGGGGGGTGGGGGGGGGGGGGGGTGGGGGGGGGGGGGGGTGGGGGGGGGGGGGGGTGGGGGGGGGGGGGGGTGGGGGGGGGGGGGGGTGGGGGGGGGGGGGGGTGGGGGGGGGGGGGGGTGGGGGGGGGGGGGGGTGGGGGGGGGGGGGGGTGGGGGGGGGGGGGGGTGGGGGGGGGGGGGGGTGGGGGGGGGGGGGGGTGGGGGGGGGGGGGGGTGGGGGGGGGGGGGGGTGGGGGGGGGGGGGGGTGGGGGGGGGGGGGGGTGGGGGGGGGGGGGGGTGGGGGGGGGGGGGGGTGGGGGGGGGGGGGGGTGGGGGGGGGGGGGGGTGGGGGGGGGGGGGGGTGGGGGGGGGGGGGGGTGGGGGGGGGGGGGGGTGGGGGGGGGGGGGGGTGGGGGGGGGGGGGGGTGGGGGGGGGGGGGGGTGGGGGGGGGGGGGGGTGGGGGGGGGGGGGGGTGGGGGGGGGGGGGGGTGGGGGGGGGGGGGGGTGGGGGGGGGGGGGGGTGGGGGGGGGGGGGGGTGGGGG